>NW_027325432.1:0-254526 GCF_036924035.1 Leuresthes tenuis | reverse complement strand
CACACCTTTTTTTTCACCGCATTTTATAGATTATGGTCGGAAATTCTCAACCACTCATCCGAAGACCTCTCCTCCCGCTTTTGTTAATATATTTGAACTTTAGTCAGACATTCACACCTACTTGCAGCCGAACACCACCTCTCTAGCTTTTGATGATGTATGGTCCGGCATTCTTACCGTTTCTAACACATTTTTCAGCAATTATGGTAGGACATTCACACCTTCTTGCAGCTGAACACCTCCTCTCCCACTTATGATCATGTGCGGATTGATTTTCGAAAATTTTCTTTCATGTTTTCTAGCAATTAATGATGGACATTTAGACCTTCTTGCAGCTGAACACCTCCGCTCCCGCTTTTGATCATACATTGTCAGGCATTCGCACCTTGTCTTACCCGCTTTTTACAAACTTTAGTCAAACATTCACACCTTTTTGCAGCCGAACACAGTTTTTTGCAGCCGAATTTGGGCATTCGAACCTTTTCATACCCACTTTTTACCAAATATGGTCGGACATTCACACAGTCTTACAGCGGAACACCTCCGCTCCCTGTTTTGATGGTGTATGTTTGGGCATTCGAACCTTTTCTTACCCGCTTTTTACAAACTATGCTCAGACATACAAACCTTCTTGTAGCCGAACACATCCACTCCTGCTTTTGATGATGTATGGTTGGGCATTCGAACCTACTTGTTGCCCGCTTTTCATTAATTATGGGTGGACATTCACACCTTGTCGCAGCCAAACACCTCCGCTCCCTGTTTTGATCATGTATGGTTGGACATTCTCACCTTTTCTCACCCGCTTTTTGCAAACTATGGTCGGCCATTCACAGCTTCCTCTCCACCATACTTGTATGGTGGGATATTCACACCCACTTGCATCCGAAGACCTCCGCCCTCACTTTTGTTGATATTTAGTCGGTCATTCGCACCTTACCCGCTTTTGGCAAACTATCGCCTTCTTGCAGCCAAAAACCTCTGATCTCGCTTTTGATGATGTAAGGTTGGGCATTCAGACCTTGCTTCACCTGCTTTTCACCAAATATAGTCGGACATTCACACCTTCTTGCAGCCGAACACTTCCGCTCCACCTTTTAGTTTTCTCTGGGGCATTCACACCTTTTTTTTCAACGCATTTTATAAAAACACCACAGGAACACCGTATTGAGGCTTTGTTCTGACCGCTCATTCGGTTCGCGTTTCTTTCAAGCAATTCTCCTGGTTAGCCCGCACTCGGCTCGCTCCCAGAGCCGTGTTAAAGTCTACTTCGCATTCACTCTCTTTTCTCAGCAGACTAAAAGAAACTTCCATCCTGCACCACTGTTTGCTTTTTCACAAGAGCAGAGGAGAGCGCACCGTTCCCAGCGGCACTGCAGTACCGGGTCGATGCTTGGAGTGAACGGAGCAAGCTCCTTTTTCAAATCCTATTGATAAAAATCCATTTAATATGTAGTCCTTGCATAGACATATCACATACTACACTTGATCTTAGCCAAAAGGCCGAGAAGCGATATCTGTCCACTGGTTCACGTCCGAGGGCCCTTCCTGGCACAATGCGCACTTGTAGCGGTGTTCTTTTTATGGCCATAGTGTCACTTTGCACCTCCACCCACCCGCTGCACTGAGCACTCTTCAACCCTTTTAAATGGTATAACTTTACACTACCGCATGCTCCAGCGAGCACCATTCAAGCAACAACTTTGCACTCCAGCTTTGAACATCGGCACAGTCGCAACAAGTAAGGCGACTCTACTCAGAGAAGTCACTCTGCACAGTAACAAGATTTCTTTTGCACAGACAGAAAGGGCTTCATCCACAAAGGTAAAGCCTGCCAAAAATAGAAACAACTCATTAGTGCTGCTCAACGTTGTACTTTGCAGTAAAAGAAAGAGCAAATCTAAAGTTTCAGGAATCCGAGAATAAGCATACTTTCTTCTTTCTTCTTCACGATTTTGGATTTTGCTATAAAATGAATTCCTTCACTCAAACTAAATTAAAACTGCTAAACCGCTAATCTGTTAAATGCAAGGCAGATGTCAAATTCACCGAAATAGGATCTAAGGGTATTTGGCCAATCGAGCTGTAGCAGCTTCGGTAAAAGAGTATAAGTTGAAGAGTTTGTGAATAAAGGTGTGCGCACACATAGTGAGTTGTAGGAAAATAGGCAGGGAGCAATGCCGGCTGGGGTATATGTTCTTGTATGTTGTCTGACTGTTTGATTTGAATATGTTGTGTAAGTGTCCTGTTGAATGTTACATGTTTGGGCTTTGACACGCTTCACTGTGGTTGTTAACTGTGTGGTGTGTCCTGAAATGTTATATGTTTGGGCTGTGTGACATGCTTAATGCTTTTCAGTAGCAACCCACTTATTCATATATAGCAACTGACAACATAAGAAGTCCGGACATCTTTGATAGTAGTTGTAGAAGTATCCTTATTGATAATAGATAAACTAATTCATAGTGATAGAACAGTAGATGAACAGGTGCCTGCACATGTCTCATGAAAATAAAATGGGTGTATGATTGCTGACGGCAGAGCAATACTGCCAAACTTATGAGTTCTTGTGGCAAACTTGATTCAGTGTCTTGACGTGTATACGCTGTTTCGCTGACTTGTCACAAGAAACAAAGTGTGTTTGATAAGATCCGACCATTTTATTATGGGAGGATCAGTATGTATGGATTCTGATGTGACTGATAAACCCATTCGTATCTTAAGCATAATCAAATACGTGAGACAACGCCCTGGCACACAATCAAAAAAAAAAAAAGAGAGAGCGGTTTTGTGTCCCCACAGTCCATAATGTAGAAAAGAGAGAAAAAAGCCTTTCTGATTTGGTGTGTGTGCTCACAGTGCAGAGTGTAGAGAAAAGAGAGAAAAGAAAGCCGTTTTGGTGTCACGGGAGTTGTGACTTAAACACACACATTTCTGAATTGAGAAAGGAAATTATTTTAGAGGAAGCACTAGAGTTTAGATCCCACATTTGTTGATAGGCATTCATTTAATTTTTCTTTTAATCAGTTTTAAAGTGAATACTAACTGAGAAATGAAAAAGGTGAAGAGTTTAGAAGCTTGGTTCAAGAGCAAAACTTGGTTTATGATCAGCTGAGTCTCTAAACAGAACAGCAAAGGGCTTCATCGAACATTTAAAAAAGATTCAGATTGTTAGAATATCCAGAATTTATAGAAATGGTGGTGATTACTCTTATTTTCTAGAATGGAAATAACTGCACCATGTCTGTTTTATGAATTTAAGGGGCTAAAAAGTTTTGTTCTCGTTTTTCTATGATTAACCGAATGTATGTGAGAGTCCAAACAGACAGAAGGGTTACGGCCGAGCGCTGGACCTTCCAAAAAAGATGAGACAGGCTGGACCCGTGCCATACTAGTTAAGACCTGCCTGTGGATAACAGGTTCTTTAAACTCTCACAAACTCACACACGTTCGCACACATACACCCATACACACACACATTCTTGAACTTGCTGCAAGATTAAACCTTTGCATTAACTGACTCCAGCAACTCTGAGTCTCATTGAGAGACTTTTCTCAACAATTGGGTCCTCAAACCAGATCTCAACGTTTTTTCCGCTGTCCAGGGTCGGAGCTGAAACCGTGCACGGGGGAGTCCAGTACTCCTAATGAAAGACCCCCTGCTGAATTGCGGTAATTAGGGGCCAGTGTCCACTGAAAGGGGGAAAAAGGGACGAGATCGTACTTTTGAATCAATGGCCAGAAGCCATTGGCAGTGCAGGCATCAACAATAATGGTGTTATTTCACCCATTAACACTTAAGGTACCTCATGCAGTGGCTGTGATATGGTTACTTAACAAAATATCTTTACCAGACATCTCTCCTACATAACAGTTCTTCTTTCACAGCCACACCTTGTTGTCGAGAGATGTGCTACACTTAATCCATCCACACTGCTACCTACCCCACAGATGGAAAGCCTCATGATTGCATGTCAGAAATAACCATCAGTGTTTTACCCAGGCCAGACTTAACTGATATACGTTATGAAAATGCAGAAATAACTATATTTATTCAACAGGTCAAGCAAAAAACCCTGATGGCACAAATGCTACAGGATTTACAGTAGTAACAAAAACTGAAGTTTTCTTAAAACAACCACTACCAAAAAATTACTCTGTTCAAGCGGTCGAATTGGTAGCTTTAACTGAAGCTTGTAAATTAAATAACAAAAAGGTTGTTAACGTTTACACTGACAGTCAGTATGCTAAGTGTGACCAAATTTCATCTGCAGAGGCAAAAGTTTGCAAAGCATGGAGATCTGTGAGGGAGTCTTCTGCCTGCAAAGAGAGGGAAGCGAAAACAGGAAAAGATTTAGCTGCTTGCTTAGCTGCAGCATCAGCTCTGGCATTGCCACAAGCAACAGGATCGTCTGAGTTAGTGTGAGCCGCACACTTACAGACCGAGATTGCTGTAGGCAAAAGGATCGCATCAAGAAGATCAGAAACCTGCTTGGAGTTCAGAATAGTTTTACCATCTGATTTAAGGAAATGCCTGTGTTTCCACAGCGCACCAAAGTCATGAACAACACCAAAAGCATATCTGGAATCTGTGTAAATAGTGACTTACCAGCTGCCAACTTACAAGCTTCAGTAAGTGCAATAAGCTCAGTAGTTTGAGCAGAGAAATGTTTAGGAAGAGAACCAGACAACAAAGTGTCATGTGAAGAACATACTGCAAACCAAACACAGTTAGTACCTGTGGCTGGATCACGCAAAGCTGATCCATCTACAAAAAGAATCATGTCAGAGTTTGGAAGAGGAGTCTCTAAAAGATCAGGTCGGGGTGTACAAACTTGTTCCAAAACAGCTTCACAGTCATGAGGCTCCCCATCCTCAGGAGTTGGAAGCAAAGTAGCAGGATTCAGAACAGTACAACGTTTAACAGTGACATTTGGCATATCACAGAGGTGTATCTGAGCCAACGAGCAGTTGAAAGATGTGAAGTTTTCTGCTCGAGAAGAATAATGGCAACAGCATGAGGAACCAAAACAGTCAAATTAGCGTAGCCCACAATATCTTGGGAGGCCAGGACAGCTTTCTCTGCAGCTGCAACAGCACGAAGACAACCAGGCAGGCCTGCAGCCACAGAGTCCAGTTTTGCTGAGAAATGAGCCACTGGCCTTTGCCTGCCCCATGTTCCTGCATAAGAACAGATGTCATACAACCATGCTTCTCATCAACTGCCTGTATGAAAGGTTTATGAGGATCTGGAATGCCAAGTGTTGGTGCTGTTTGAAGAGCCAGCTTAAGCTGACTAAAGGCTGATTCAGCCTCAGGAGTCCATGGAACACGATCAGCTGACTGGAGGCCTTTACCATGGATAAGAGCACCTAAGAGAGCTTCGAGAAAAGAGTAGTTAGGAATAAAGTTCCTGCAGTAAGATGTTATACCTAAGAATGACATAAGCTGTTTTTTAGTAACCGGTTTAGGAATGATCTGAACTGCAGCAACACGTTTAGGAGAAAGTGAGCGCCCATCCTTAGAAATCACATGACCCAAAAAGGTGACTTCGTCCTGTACAAACTGTAAATTAGAAAGGCTGGCTTTATGGCCATAAGAAGGAAGATGTTTCAACAGATTCACTGTCTTTTTCACACTGTTGTTTAGATGGACTACATAAAAGGATGTCATCCACATACTGCAAAAGAGCGGAGCCTGTGGTTGATTGAAGTTAATCCAGACTAGCTTTGAGGGCAGCATTGTAAATAGTGGGACTTTCACAGTACCCCTGGCATAACCGGGTAAAAGTCCAAGATCTCCCTTCAAACTAAAAAGCAAACCAAAATGGGCTATCAGGGTGCACTGGCGACAAGTCAACCACTGAGAAAAACTGTGCATCTGATGTAATTTGAGACAAAATAGTGTGTGGGTTGGGCACAGTAGGAGCATGTGGCTGAACTGCAGCATTCACCGCTTGGAGGTCCTGTACAAAACGCCATTCATCTGGCTGGCCAGCATCTTTAATCTTTTTAACAGGAAACAATGGAGTAAGCACAGGTGAATTTTCAAAAGGAACAATAACGCCTGTTTTCTGAAAAGATTGAAAAACAGGTTTAATCCCTTTAATTGCTTCAGGCTTAAAAGGGTATTGTTTTTTACATGGACAAAAGTCTGATTTAGGGGTGACAATTACTGGTTCACAGCCTTTTATCAACCCCACATCATATTTGCTCTTAGCCCAAAGATCATTGGGCACTTCAGCCAACATGGGTATCGAAGACAAATCTGTTTCAGATAAAAAACATGCTTCAAAATGTGATTCTGTGGTAGGAATTAAGTCCACAGTTCTTTGAGAATGCATTGTACTCAAAAATGTTTTTTTGTACGCTGACAATCGTTCAGAAAACATCAAATTTGGATCAGCAGGTGAAACGGTCCACTCCATTTCTCTCTGACATGTAGCAACAAACTCTCCCACACCTTGTCACTGCCAGTGTGTACGTTTGGCCAAGGAAATGTGAGGGCGAGTACCACAAACATTAAAAAAATCGAAGTGCTCTGGAGTGAGCGACACAGCCAATAAAGTAGGCGCACATATTTTTTCACTTCTTCTCATAGTCATTGTCAGGCCCCAAAGAAATGTGTGATGTGCAGTGCAAATCAGTAGGTTGCATGAAATCAGAAAGGGGTGAAACTAACGCTTTTGCTTCTTCCACTAGTTGTTGTGAAAAAGGAGAGCTGGGAAGTTTCCACTCATAAGCATATGTAAGTGCCGATGAATCAAACTGCACTGCTGTGAAAACTTTGTCAGACTGTAACATAACCTTAACACCCTCTGGTGTAGAAGTTAAAATAATGCCTAATTTACACATGAGATCACAGCCCATCAGGTTAATGGGACACAACTCTGATAACAAAAATGAGTGTTTGAAGGAGAGCTCATCGGGAGTGACAACACGCAATGGGCATTGTCATTTTCTCCTTCATAACCTGGCCTGATGCAGACATAGAGTAAACGTGGTTTCCACTTAACTTTGGAGGACAATCAAACTCCCCTGACGTCACTACTGATGAACATAATTTCCTATATTCTGAGAGAAATATCTTTGCTCTAGGACGGAAATAGCATGCAAAACTTTACTACGTGAATCACAGTCGGCAAGCGTTTCTTCACTACACAGAGCAGGAAAAATGTGTGAGTGTGTTTGTGCTATCACCCATTAGTGGAGGCTCCGCTGCCGCGTGACGTCCAGAACCTGCCTCCCACCCTCAGTCAGCCTTTTGCCCAATTTCATCACTTTTCAGCTGTGGACAGTCCTTCTTCCAGTGTCCAGTCTGGCCACAGTAAAAACAAATATTCGGATCATAGCTCTGGCGTGGCCCATTTCGACCTCCTCTCCCACACGTCCACGTCTTCGACTTCGGCCTCGTCCTCTGTTTACACACACTGCGTAATACATGGTCATGGCTGCCAAATGCAGCTCCTTTTCACACTTGTCCCTTTTGGTTGTCTTACGCGTCTCAACTTGGTTATGAGCATGGCGAGCATATCGGCGAACGTCAGCCAAACGAGGACCCTCACACCATCCCACGTAAATGTTCTTTACTTCAGTGGCGACATCTGGCATGAGGCCTTTAATTATTGCATCGCAAACTGTGGCCTTCTCTCAGCCAAACACCTCTGATCTCGCTTTTCATGATGTAAGTTCCTGCGTATGCTGCCGCTTACCTGGATCACGTCATCATCCATAGCAACAGCTGGGCGGAGCATGTTCAGCAGATGGCGGCAGTGCTGGAGTCACGGGGCTCACGGCCAACCCAAAGAAGTGTGCAGTTGGATGGAGGGAGGTACGGTATCTGGGGTACCACTTGGGCGGCGGACAGGTGCGTCCACAGGTAGACAAGACAGCAGCGATTGCAGCCTGCCCAAAACCTAAGACCAAGAAAGAGGTGAGGCGGTTTTTGGGGCTGGCCGGATATTACCGGCGATTTATTCCCAACTTCGCGGAGCTGACCAGCCCTTTGACCAACCTTACCCGAAAAGGTGCCTCTGATCCGGTCCGGTGGACGAAGCAGTGCCAGGTGTCACTTGAGAGGGTAAAGCAGACCCTCTGTGGGGAGCCTCTTCTCCACACACCTAACTCCTCTCTCCCATTTGTCCTGCAGACTGATGCATCGGGAAGGGGGTTGGGGGCTGTTCTGTCCCAGCAGGTGCGGGGCGTTGACCACCCAGTGCTTTACATCAGCCAGAAACTATCCGAGAGGGAGACCAGATACAACACGGTGGAGAGGGAGTGCCTGGCCATCCGGTGCGTGGTCGGCGCTCTGCGGTATTACTTGCTGGGGCGCCCATTCACCCTTTGCTCGGACCTTGCTCCCCTCCAGTGGCTCCACCGAATGAAAAATGTCAATGCACGGATCACCTGCTGGTATCTGGCACTACAGCCTTTTAAATTCAAAGTGGTCCATAGGCCGGGGGCACAGATGGCTGTGGCCGACTTCCTTTACAGCTCGCATGGCGAGGTGTGTGTGTGTGTGTGGGGGGGGGGGGGGGGGGGGGGGGGGGGGGGGGGTTAGGCCGGACCGCAAGGTCAGGCGGTGGAGGTATGTGGAGGGGGCGTGGTGCATCAGCTGCAGGAGAGAGCTGTGGAGAGAGCTCTGGGGAGCAGGACTAGGTGAGTGATTAGTACACCGGCAGTCACTTGTCTAATCACTCTCCTCTTTAAAAAACTCAGAGCTGTAAGGAGGATTGAAGTGGAGTCGGCAGCACGAACCGGGAGGGAAGGCCTGCGAACGACTCCACATTCATGAAAAAGGGTTAAATAAACTATACGTTGAACCGTCCTCTGTCTCTGAGTCTCTCTGAAAGAACCCGCAGTGGCAACAGGCCGCCTCAATGTGGAATTATTAAAGACAGTAAAGGACGATCTCTCTCGTTGGAAGTCCTTACCTATATCACTTATCGGGAGAGTTACAACCATTAAAATGATGATACTACCAAAAGTTAACTATCTGTTCTCAATGATCCCCATAAAACCACCTGCTACTTGGTTTAAGTCACTAGATTCATGCATCTCTAAATTTCTGTGGAAAAACAAACCACCACGTATTAGTTTAAAAACCCTACAGAAGACCAAGGACAGGGTGGATTAGATTTACCTAATTTTCAGCACTATTCCTTAGCCAATAGGTTACAGTATATATCAAAATGGTTTAAACCTAGCCCAATAGATGAACATGGATAAGTATAGAACAAGCATTGTGTGATAATCTGGAAATCTCTGACCTGCCACTTATTAGTCAAATAGTGAAAAATCACAAATGTTTCAAAAGCATTAACATCAGCACCTCTCTGACAGCCTGGTGGGAATTTCTTAAAATAACAAAGTCTTCACTTGTCCCGTGTAAGCTTACACCCATCTGGAACAATCCTGACATCCTGCAAAACAAAAAAATGCTAAACTTTACTCTGTGGAAGATCAAAGGAATCAAACATCTGGAACATATAATCCAAAATGGACATTTTATTTCATTTGATGAGCTCATATCACAACATGAGATAGGCAGCAATAAATTCCTAGAATATCAACAACTTAAGTCTATAATAACAAAGAAATATATCCTCCACCAACCAGACTTACAACTCCCGATTAGGGTAGCAGAATTTCTAAGCATCTGCACCCCAAAACTACTATCAAAAATATATAAATTATTGTCTAAGATAGATGACACAATGTCTCTACCGTCCTCAAAATGGGAGGCAGATTTATCCATCAGTTCTAGTCATAGCTTCTGGCCACAAATATGTTTGAACACCTTCAGAATGACTCGAAATCCTAATTTACAGCTCATACAATACAAAATTCTTCATAGAACACACTATACCGGACAAAGGATGTTCAGGATGGGTCTAACACACTCAAACATCTGCTCACATTGCACAGATAACACACCTGATGATTATGCACACGCTTTGTGGTTTTGTGCGCCTGTCCAGAAGTTCTGGCTTGAAGTCTGTGCGGACCTATCAACATGGCTAAAGTGTAGCATTCCTGCATGCCCCACACTGTGCATACTGGGTGACTTAGACAACATCAACGTGGAATTTAGCTTAGCACACATGATCCTCACAGTGTTATGTATAGCAAAGAAAACTATTCTCATGAACTGGAAAGCGAAGAACAATCTGTGTATTAACCAGTTTAGAAATTTTCTTTTAGATTATATTAGCATGGAAACAATGTCTGCTTCCTCAAAACATCAATTGGCTGAATTTAATTCTCTCTGGTCCCCTCTGATTAGCTTGATCACATAGTGTTGGTGGTGGGTTGATGTCCCGTCGCTCTGGGCGGTTGGGTGTGTGCTGGGGGGGGGCTGTGTGGCTTCGGGCGTCTGGTGGTCTCTCGGGTCGTGGGGACCGGGTTGGTCATTGCTGGGGGGGACTGTGTGTCGGGCTTGGAGGGCAGTTTTGGGGGCTTGCGGGTGGGGCTGTCTTGCGGTGTGGGGCGGGGTCCCTTAGGGGCCTTGGGGTGGTGGCTGCTGGCTCTGTACCGGGTGACGGGGCCGCTCTGGCGTGGGTGGTGGAGCTGGGCCTGGACCTGGTGGCTTGCCGCTGCCTTGTGCCCGGGGCGGGGCCCTGCCTGTGCCTGGGGGGTCTGGGTTGCCCTGGACATGCCACAGTATGCGTGGGTTGGTGCAGGTCCTGGTGCCGGCCTTGTTGCTCTGGGAACTCCAAGGTGTCCGCAGGTGGTTGTTTTTTTTAGGGTGTTGGGGCGTGCGGTGAGGAGGAGGGGGTCTGTATGGGGGTGTGCTTTTCCCCTGTTGGGGGGGGCCTGGGGGGGCCTGGGTGATGGTGGGTCTCAGGCCCGGGCTGCTGCGACTGGTGTAACCGGGTGATTTGTTTGTTTGTTTGTTTGATTTTTGTTGTTGTTTGTTTGTTTTTGTAGAGGTCCTCTGGGGTGGGGTTGGGTTGAGTGGGGTGGGGCGGGATGGGTTCCTTCTGGGGGTACAGTAGCTCCCGGAATATGGTGACTGCAGGCCCCGAGCCTGGTGGACATCAGGCCCTCCTGCCCTGTGTTGGGTCCCAGGTAGCGGGGGGGGGGGGGGGGGTTAGGCCGGACCGCAAGGTCAGGCGGTGGAGGTATGTGGAGGGGGCGTGGTGCATCAGCTGCAGGAGAGAGCTGTGGAGAGAGCTCTGGGGAGCAGGACTAGGTGAGTGATTAGTACACCGGCAGTCACTTGTCTAATCACTCTCCTCTTTAAAAAACTCAGAGCTGTAAGGAGGATTGAAGTGGAGTCGGCAGCACGAACCGGGAGGGAAGGCCTGCGAACGACTCCACATTCATGAAAAAGGGTTAAATAAACTATACGTTGAACCGTCCTCTGTCTCTGAGTCTCTCTGAAAGAACCCGCAGTGGCAACAGGCCGCCTCAATGTGGAATTATTAAAGACAGTAAAGGACGATCTCTCTCGTTGGAAGTCCTTACCTATATCACTTATCGGGAGAGTTACAACCATTAAAATGATGATACTACCAAAAGTTAACTATCTGTTCTCAATGATCCCCATAAAACCACCTGCTACTTGGTTTAAGTCACTAGATTCATGCATCTCTAAATTTCTGTGGAAAAACAAACCACCACGTATTAGTTTAAAAACCCTACAGAAGACCAAGGACAGGGTGGATTAGATTTACCTAATTTTCAGCACTATTCCTTAGCCAATAGGTTACAGTATATATCAAAATGGTTTAAACCTAGCCCAATAGATGAACATGGATAAGTATAGAACAAGCATTGTGTGATAATCTGGAAATCTCTGACCTGCCACTTATTAGTCAAATAGTGAAAAATCACAAATGTTTCAAAAGCATTAACATCAGCACCTCTCTGACAGCCTGGTGGGAATTTCTTAAAATAACAAAGTCTTCACTTGTCCCGTGTAAGCTTACACCCATCTGGAACAATCCTGACATCCTGCAAAACAAAAAAATGCTAAACTTTACTCTGTGGAAGATCAAAGGAATCAAACATCTGGAACATATAATCCAAAATGGACATTTTATTTCATTTGATGAGCTCATATCACAACATGAGATAGGCAGCAATAAATTCCTAGAATATCAACAACTTAAGTCTATAATAACAAAGAAATATATCCTCCACCAACCAGACTTACAACTCCCGATTAGGGTAGCAGAATTTCTAAGCATCTGCACCCCAAAACTACTATCAAAAATATATAAATTATTGTCTAAGATAGATGACACAATGTCTCTACCGTCCTCAAAATGGGAGGCAGATTTATCCATCAGTTCTAGTCATAGCTTCTGGCCACAAATATGTTTGAACACCTTCAGAATGACTCGAAATCCTAATTTACAGCTCATACAATACAAAATTCTTCATAGAACACACTATACCGGACAAAGGATGTTCAGGATGGGTCTAACACACTCAAACATCTGCTCACATTGCACAGATAACACACCTGATGATTATGCACACGCTTTGTGGTTTTGTGCGCCTGTCCAGAAGTTCTGGCTTGAAGTCTGTGCGGACCTATCAACATGGCTAAAGTGTAGCATTCCTGCATGCCCCACACTGTGCATACTGGGTGACTTAGACAACATCAACGTGGAATTTAGCTTAGCACACATGATCCTCACAGTGTTATGTATAGCAAAGAAAACTATTCTCATGAACTGGAAAGCGAAGAACAATCTGTGTATTAACCAGTTTAGAAATTTTCTTTTAGATTATATTAGCATGGAAACAATGTCTGCTTCCTCAAAACATCAATTGGCTGAATTTAATTCTCTCTGGTCCCCTCTGATTAGCTTGATCACATAGTGTTGGTGGTGGGTTGATGTCCCGTCGCTCTGGGCGGTTGGGTGTGTGCTGGGGGGGGGCTGTGTGGCTTCGGGCGTCTGGTGGTCTCTCGGGTCGTGGGGACCGGGTTGGTCATTGCTGGGGGGGACTGTGTGTCGGGCTTGGAGGGCAGTTTTGGGGGCTTGCGGGTGGGGCTGTCTTGCGGTGTGGGGCGGGGTCCCTTAGGGGCCTTGGGGTGGTGGCTGCTGGCTCTGTACCGGGTGACGGGGCCGCTCTGGCGTGGGTGGTGGAGCTGGGCCTGGACCTGGTGGCTTGCCGCTGCCTTGTGCCCGGGGCGGGGCCCTGCCTGTGCCTGGGGGGTCTGGGTTGCCCTGGACATGCCACAGTATGCGTGGGTTGGTGCAGGTCCTGGTGCCGGCCTTGTTGCTCTGGGAACTCCAAGGTGTCCGCAGGTGGTTGTTTTTTTTAGGGTGTTGGGGCGTGCGGTGAGGAGGAGGGGGTCTGTATGGGGGTGTGCTTTTCCCCTGTTGGGGGGGGCCTGGGGGGGCCTGGGTGATGGTGGGTCTCAGGCCCGGGCTGCTGCGACTGGTGTAACCGGGTGATTTGTTTGTTTGTTTGTTTGATTTTTGTTGTTGTTTGTTTGTTTTTGTAGAGGTCCTCTGGGGTGGGGTTGGGTTGAGTGGGGTGGGGCGGGATGGGTTCCTTCTGGGGGTACAGTAGCTCCCGGAATATGGTGACTGCAGGCCCCGAGCCTGGTGGACATCAGGCCCTCCTGCCCTGTGTTGGGTCCCAGGTAGCGGGGATGCCTATTGCAGCCAGTCTCTGGCTGCCCTCTCCGGGGTGGGAGGGACCAGGAGGATGAATTAATTATTCTGCTAGTTTATATATTGTAAACATAAACAATAAACAATTATAAAACTTCCCTTGGCAAAGCAAATCTGTTTGGCATAAAGGTATTCAGACTACAATTCTGCTGCCATAATGCACAATTCCGGATTTTGATATAAAATGAATTCCTTCACTCAAACCAAGTTAAAACTGCATTTTCCTTCATATTTATCCATGTCTAAATAGCTTTGAACAAAAAAGAACGTTGTACTTTGCAGGATAGGAAACAACAACACTAAACCTTTAGGAATCCGAGAATAAGCTTATTTTTACGAGTTCTACACAATTTCGGATTTTGATATAAAATGAATTCCTTCACTCAAACTAAGTTAAAACTTCTTTGTCCTTCATATTTATCCATGTCCAAATAGCTTTAAACAAAAAAGAACGTTGTACTTTGCAGGATAGGAGAGAACAACACTAAACCTTTTCAGGAATCCGAGAATAAGCGTCGTTTCACGAGTTCTACACAATTCCGGATTTTGATATAAAATTAATTCCTTCACTCAAACCAAGTTGTGATATGTCTATGCAAGGACCACATATTAAATGGATTTGTATCAATAGGAGTTGAAAAAGGAGCTTGCTCCGTTCACTCCAAGCATCGACCCGGTACTGCAGTGCCGCTGGGAACGGTGCGCTCTCCTCTGCTCTTGTGAAAAAGCAAACAGCGGTGCAGGATGGAAGTTTCAGGGACCCCAAGATGAAACTTTCTTTTAGTCTGCTGAGAAAAGAGAGTGAATGCGAAGTACACTTTAACACGGCTCTGGGAGCGAGCCGAGTGCGGGCTAACCAGGAGAATTGCTTGAAAGAAATGCGACACCGAATGAGCGGTCAGAACAAAGCCTCAATACGGTGTTCCTGTGGTGTTTTTATAAAATGCAGTGAAAATAAAGGTGTGAATGCCCCAGAGAAAACTAAAAGGTGGAGCGGAAGTGTTCGGCTGCAAGAAGGTGTGAATGTCCGACTATATTTGGTGAAAAGCAGGTGAAGCAAGGTCTGAATGCCCAACCTTACATCATCAAAAGCGAGATCAGAGGTTTTTGGCTGCAAGAAGGCCATAGTTTGCCAAAAGCGGGTAAGGTGCGAATGACCGACTAAATATCAAGTAAAAGTGAAGTAAAATATAAATAAAAGTGGGGGCGGAGGTCTTCGGATGCAAGTGGGTGTGAATATCCCACCATACAAGTATGGTGGAGAGGAAGCTGTGAATGGCCGACCATAGTTTGCAAAAAGCGGGTGAGAAAAGGTGCGAATGTCCAACCATACATGATCAAAACAGGGAGCGGAGGTGTTTGGCTGCGACAAGGTGTGAATGTCCACCCATAATTAATGAAAAGCGGGCAACAAGTAGGTTCGAATGCCATACCATACATCATCAAAAGCAGGAGTGGATGTGTTCGGCTACAAGAAGCTGTGAATGTCCAGCCATAATTACTCAAAAACGGGTAAGAAAAGGTAGTATTGCCAGACCATAAATTATCAAAACAGGGAGCGGAGGTGTTCCGCTGTAAGAAGGTGTGAATGTCCGACCATAATTGGTAAAAAGCGGGTAAGAAAAGGTTAAAATACCCGACTGTACACAATCAATAGCGGGAGCGGAGTTGTTTGGCTACTAAAAGGTGTGAAAGTCCGACCATGGTTTGTAAAAAGCGGGTAAGAAAAGGTGCGAATGCCGGACAATGTATGATCAAAAGAGGGAACGGAGGTTTTCGGCTGCAAGAAGGTCTAAATGTCCAACCATAATTTGTAAAAACCGGGGAAGAAAAGGCTCGGAAGCCCGACTATACACCATCAAAAGCGGGAGCGGAGGTGTTCAGCTGCAAGAAGGTCTGAATGTCCATCAATAATTGCTAGAAAACATGAAAAAAAATGTTCGAATATCCAACCGCACATGATCATAAGTGGGAGAGGAGGTGTTCAGCTTCAAGAAGGTGTGAATGTCCACCCATAATTCCTCAAAAATGGGTAAAAAAAAAGGTGCGAATGCCCAACCATACATCATCAAAAGCAGGACTGGATGTGTTCGGTTACAAGAAGGTTTGAATGTCCGAGCATAGTTTGTAAAAAAATTTCCAGTTCACTCCATTAAATGCTTTTTCTGCATCTAGAGAGTCGATTGTGGTTTCCAAGTTGTTGATGGTAGAATAGTCTATGAGATTAATGATCCGGTTTGTGAACGAACTGTTGTGCCTACTGCTCTTCAGCCTGTCAAATGAAACGTAGAATTTAAAACGTGACAAATGAACGAAGACCCAAGGAGTTGAGTCGTAAACTAATCAATACTGTTTCCTGTGCGAGGACCTGTCAGTCGAGGAGTTGAGTCATGAACGAATCAATACTGTTTCCTGTCCTGCTGACTGAGCTTATGAAGCTGCCGCCTGCCATGTGGTGAGGAAGGGTACTGCATGAAAATGAACGAATCACTCACTGAGACAACTCGTTACTCCCGAGTCATATAAAAAATTTGTTCATGTCGAACGAATCGCTCACGAACGACACATCACTATCTATTTGACGAGTTATGCATGAATTCGGATTTTGCAATAAAATTAATTCCTTCTCTCAAACCAAGTTCAAACTGCTTTGTCCTTCATATTTATCTACTTCTAATCTAGTTTCAACAATAAACAACCCCACATCATATTTGCTCTTCGCCCAAAGATCATTGGGCACTTCAGCCAACATGGGTATCGAAGACAAATCTTTTTCAGATTAAAAACATGCTTCAAAATGTGATTCTGTGGTAGGAATTAATTCCACAGTTCTTTGACAATGCATTGTACTCAAAAATATTTTTTTGTATGCTGACAATCGTTCAGAAAACATCAAATTTGGATCAGCAGGTGAAACGGTCAAATCCGTTTCTTTCTGACATGTAGCAACAAACTCTCCCACACCTTGTCAATGCCAGTGTGTAGGTTTGGCCAAGGAAATGTGAGGGCGAGTACCACAAACATTAAAAAAATCGAATTGCTCTGGAGTGAGCGACACAGCCAATAAAGTAGGCGCACATATTTTTTCACTTCTTCTCATAGTCATTGTCAGGCCCCAAAGAAATGTGTGATGTGCAGTGCAAATCAGCAGGTTGCATGAAATCAGAAAGGGGTGAAACTAACGCTTTTGCTTCTTCCACTAGTTGTTGTGAAAAAGGAGAGCTGGGAAGTTTCCACTCATAAGCATATGTAAGTGCAGATGAATCAAACTGCACTGCTGTGAAAACTTTGTCAGGCTGTAACATAACGTTAATACCCTCTGGTGTAGAAGTTAAAATAATGCCTAATTTACACATGAGATCACAGCCCATTAGGTTAATGGGACACAACTCTGATAACAAAAATGAGTGTTTGAAGGAGAGCCCATCGGGAGTGACACACGCAATGGGCGATGTCATTTTCTCCTTCACAACCTGGCCTGATGCAGACATAGAGTAAACGTGGTTTCCACTTAACTTTGGAGGACAATCAAACTCCCCTGACGTCACTACTGATGAACATAAGTTCCTATATTCTGAGAGAAATATCTTTGCTCTAGGACGGAAATAGCATGCAAAACTTTACTACGTGAATCACAGTCGGCAAGCGTTTCTTCACTACACAGAGCAGGAAAAATGTGTGAGTGTGTTTGTGCTATCACCCATTAGTGGAGGCTCCGCTGCCGCGTGACGTCCAGAACCTGCCTCCCACCCTCAGTCAGCCTTTGGCCAAATTTCATCACTTTTCAGCTGTGGACAGTCCTTCTTCCAGTGTCCAGTCTGGCCACAGTAAAAACAAATATTCGGATCATAGCTCTGGCGTGGCCCATTTCGACCTCCTCTCTCACACGTCCACGTCTTCAACTTCGGCCTCGTGCTCTGTTTACACCAACTGCGTAATACATGGTCATGGCTGCCAAATGCAGCTCCTTTTCACACTTGTCCCTTTTGGTTGTCTTACGCGTCTCAACTTGGTTCTGAGCATGGCGAGCATATCGGCGAACGTCAGCCAAACGAGGACCCTCATACCATCCCACGTAAATGTTCTTTACTTCAGTGGCGACATCTGGCATGAGGCCTTTAATTATTGCATCGCAAACTGTGGCCTTCTCTCAGCCAAACACCTCTGATCTCGCTTTTCATGATGTAAGGTTGGGCATGCAGACCTTGCTTCACCTGCTTTTCACTAAATATAGTCGGACATTCACACCTTCTTGCAGCCGAACACTTCCGCTCCACCTTTTAGTGTTCTATCACACCTTTTTTTTCACCGCATTTTATAGATAATGGTTGGAAATTCTAAACCACTTCTCCTGGTTAGCCCGCACTCGGCTCGCTCCCAGAGCCGTGTTAAAGTCTGCTTCGCATTCACTCTCTTTTCTCAGCAGATTAAAGAAACTTCCATCCTGCACCGCTGTTTGCTTTTTCACAAGAGCAGAGGAGAGCGCACCGTTCCCAGCGGCACTGCAGTACCGGGTCGATGCTTGGAGTGAACGGAGCAAGCTCCTTTTTCAACTCCTATTGATAAAAATCCATTTAATATGTAGTCCTTGCATAGACATATCACATATTAAACTGATAAGTACAGATTTTTTTTTTTTTTTTTTTTTTTTTTTTTTTTTTTTTTTTTTTTATTACAAAACTTCCAAGAAACATTTAGAACAACATGACAAAACAGTCAAAGTAATGCTTTACATGTCCGACACAAAAACCATACAAACATAAGAAACAACCACAAAGAAACACTACCCGCTCATGAAAATAAAGTCTTCCATCGCTCTCTTGCAGCGTGATACCCGTACTTTTCCTCCTCCATTCTTCTCATGCATCCAATCTCTGCCCTCACCCTTGCCACCACCCTTCCCACCTGCCAGTCCACATTGTTTTTAATCAACGCCGTCCTTGCATCCCACAGCGCCACCTTTCCCATAGACAGAACCAACCATAACAGAAAACCCTCCCTACCTTTCCCCCTTAAACCCAAGCCCAGCATTATCATGTCATACTTTAAAGACCCCAATCTTGGAAAAAAAAGAACCAACTCAACCCACACTTTTGTTGCAAACCCACATTCCCAAAACACATGCTCAATTGTCTCATCAGCCCCACACCCCTCCCTTGGGCACAAACTCCCCCGTGTCAACCCGTGTCTATTTAAAACTTCCCTGACTGGCAACCTCCTGTGTAAGGCGAGCCAATTTATATCCCTCGCCCTGTTTGTGAGACCTTTCTGCTGTGTGAAAACCCACCCTTGTTGCCCCACCCCATACACCCCCACCAGCCCCCTTTTTTCCACCAGAGCCCTGTACAGGCGCCGGTGACTGAAGCACAGGTCCCCCTCCTGACACTCTGGGTGCTTTTTCCCCCAGCATACCACCTGCCTATAATACGGGGGTAAGACATCCCCCTTTGGCCTTCTATTGTCCCAGGACACCAATCTCCTGAAGGGGAATGACAACCAAAACAGCAAAAGTGCCTGAAAATGATGGCCACTTGTCTGTTGCACAGACCTGCACAAAAAGGAAAAGAAAACCACATCCAACTTAAGTGGGATGTCCGGCACACCCCTCCCTCCCATCCGAACTTCCTGGTACATCCACTCCCTTCTCACATATTCATACCCCCCCCATACAAAAGAAAAAACATCTCTCATGAAACTTCTCCTATATTGAGGAGGTAAAGGAAAAACATACGCTAGGTATACCAAAAATGGCAAAATATCAGCCTTCAAAACCAGCACTCTACCACTTAAGGAAAGTTGCCGGGATTTCCACAGCCCCATCCGCGAACGGGCTGCAGCCAGACGCCTTCCCCAATTTAATGCTGCACTCCCTTCTCCCTGAAACTCTACCCCCAGGACTCTCACTGGGCCCTGGCACTGGGGCAGACCAGCTAGGCCTCCCACCCTACCAGCCCATGGTCCAAAAAACTTAATGGTGGACTTCCCTAAGTTCACCTTGGCCCCCGACACTATTGAAAAACTCTCCACCACTTTCAACAGCCGTGTGACCGACCTCTCTGTTGTCAAAAAAAAGGTCATGTCATCCGCATACTGCATCACTGTCAACTTGTCCGGACCTGCTCCAGGAAGGTGCAGACCCACCACACCCGGGTCCCCCCGCACCACCGAACCCAGCGGCTCCATGTAAGCCACAAAGAGCAGCGGGGAGAGTGGGCATCCCTGCCTCACCCCAGTTCTCTGTGCCACCACTGTACCCAAGTGCCCGTTCACCATAACTCTGCTCCCCACCCCCTTGTACATGATCTCCAACCACTCTATAAAACGGGGCCCAAATCCCATCCTCTCCAAAACTGCAAAAAGAAACCTGTGGTTCACCCTGTCAAACGCTTTCTCCATATCTAACCCCACCAAACTCATATTGATCCCCCGCTCCTCCACCCAATGAATACAGTCCCTCACCAATCCCAGATTCCACTGTATTAGCCTTCCCTCCACCCCACACGTCTGATCCTCATGGATTACATGAGGTAGAGCCTTCCGAAGACGACCAACTAGGACTCGAGCCACAATTTTGTAGTCCACACAGAGCAACGTGATCGGCCTATAGCTTTCCATTCGCTCCCTGTTTTGATCATGTATGGTTGGACATTCGCACCTTTTCTCACCCGCTTTTTGCAAACTATGGTCGGCCATTCACAGCTTCCTCTCCACCATACTTGTATGGTGGGATATTCACACCCACTTGCATCCGAAGACCTCCGCCCCCACTTTTGTTGATATTTAGCCGATCATTCGCACCTTACCCGCTTTTGGCAAACTATGGCCTTCTTGCAGCCAAAAACCTCTGATCTCGCTTTTGATGATGTAAGGTTGGGCATTCAGACCTTGCTTCACCTGCTTTTCACCAAATATAGTCGGACATTCACACCTTCTTGCAGCCGAACACTTCCGCTCCACCTTTTAGTTTTCTATGGGGCATTCACACCTTTTTTTACACCGCATTTTATAAAAACACCACAGGAACACCGTATTGAGGCTTTGTTCTGACCGCTCATTCGGTGTCGCGTTTCTTTCAAGCAATTCTCCTGGTTAGCCCGCACTCGGCTCGCTCCCAGAGCCGTGTTAAAGTCTGCTTCGCATTCACTCTCTTTTCTCAGCAGATTAAAGAAACTTCCATCCTGCACCGCTGTTTGCTTTTTCACAAGAGCAGAGGAGAGCGCACCGTTCCCAGCGGCACTGCAGTACCGGGTCGATGCTTGGAGTGAACGGAGCAAGCTCCTTTTTCAACTCCTATTGATAAAAATCCATTTAATATGTAGTCCTTGCATAGACATATCACATATTAAACTGATAAGTACAGATACTACACTTGATCTTAGCCAAAAGGCCGAGAAGCGATAACTGTCCACTGGTTCACGTCCGAGGGCCCTTCCTGGCACAATGCGCACTTGTAGCGGTGTTCTTTTAATGGCCATAGTGTCACTTTGCACCTCGGCCCACCCGCTGCACTGAGCACTCTTCAGCCCTTTTAAATGGTATAACTTTACACTACCGCACGCTCCAGCGAGCACCATTCAAGCAACATCGGCACAGTCGCAACAAGTAAGGCGACTCTACTCAGAGAAGTCACTCTGCACAGTAACAAGATTTCTTTTGCACAGACAGAAAGGGCTTCACCCGCAAAGGTAAAGCCTGCCAAAAATAGAAACAATTCATTAGTGCTGCTCTCCACGGAAGTCTTTAGTAAAAGGCGAAAGACTTGTACATTATGAAGAGAAACCAGTGTATGATTATCCATCACTGCGGGAGCAGGGCATCAGGCTAGTTGGCATAGCCACCTTCCCCATGGTGAGCTTTGCTTGGTTGAGACGCTTGCTCCCCCCCCTTGCTCCTCGGCTGACCAAGTAGGAACAATTGGGCCCTATTCGATGGCTGCCTTGTCTTTTACTCTGTGCAAAAGACAAGGCAGCCACAAACAACACGGGAACACCGTATTGAGGCTTTGATCTGACTGCTCATTCGGTGTCGCGTTTCTTTCAAGCAATTCTCCCGGTTAGCCCGCACTCGGCTCGCTCCCAGAGCCGTGTTAAAGTCTGCTTCGCATTCACTCTCTTTTATCAGCAGATTAAAAGAAAGTTTCATCTTAGGCTCCCTGAAACTTCCATCCTGCACCGCTGTTTGCTTTTTCACAAGAGCAGAGGAGAGCGCACCGTTCCCAGCGGCACTGCAGTACCGGGTCGATGCTTGGAGTGAACGGAGCAAGCTCCTTTTTCAACTCCTATTGATAAAAATCCATTTAATATGTAGTCTCGCATAGAGGACATATCAGACATTAAACTGATAAGAACAGATACTACACTTGATCTTAGCCAAAAGGCCGAGAAGCGATAACTGTCCACTGGTTCACGTCCGAGGGCCCTTCCTGGCACAATGCGCACTTGTAGCGGTGTTCTTTTTATGGCCATAGTGTCACTTTGCACCTCCGCCCACCCGCTGCACTGAGCACTCTTCAGCCCTTTTAAATGGTATAACTTTACACTACCACACGCTCCAGCGAGCACCATTCAAGCAACAACTTTGCACTCCAGCTTCGAACATCGGCACAGTCGCAACAAGTAAGGCGACTCTAGTCAGAGAAGTCACTCTGCACAGTAACAAGATTTCTTTTGCACAGACAGAAAGGGCTTCATCCGCAAAGGTAAAGCCTGCCAAAAATAGAAACAACTCATTAGTGCTGCTCAACGTTGTACTTTGCAGTAAAAGAAAGAGCAAATCTAAAGTTTCAGGAATCCGAGAATAAGCTTACTTTCATGAGTTCTTCACGATTTCGGATTTTGCTATAAAATGAATTCCTTCACTCAAACTAAATTAAAACTGCTAAACCGCTAATCTGTTACATACAAGGCAGATGTCAAATTCACCGAAATAGGATCTAAGGGTATTTGGCCAATCGAGCTGTAGCAGCTTCGGTAAAAGAGTATAAGTTGAAGAGTTTGTGAATAAAGGTGTGCGCACACATAGTGAGTTGTAGGAAAATAGGCAGGGAGCAATGCCGGCTGGGGTATATGTTCTTGTATGTTGTCTGACTGTTTGATTTGAATGTGTTGTGTAAGTGTCCTGAAATGTTATATGTTTGGGCTGTGTGACATGCTTAATGCTTTTCAGTAGCAACCCACTTATTCATATATAGCAACTGACAACATAAGAAGTCCGGACATACTTTGATAGTAGTTGTAGAAGTATCCTTATTGATAATAGATAAACTAATTCATAGTGATAGAACAGTAGATGAACAGGTGCCTGCACATGTCTCATGAAAATAAAATGGGTGTATGATTGCTGACGGCAGAGCAATACTGCCAAACTTATGAGTTCTTGTGGCAAACTTGATTCAGTGTCTTGACGTGTATACGCTGTTTCGCTGACTTGTCACAAGAAACAAAGTGTGTTTGATAAGATCCGACCATTTTATTACGGGAGGATCAGTATGTATGGATTCTGATGTGACTGATAAACCCATTCGTATCTTAAGCATAATCTAATACGTGAGACAACGCCCTGGCACACAATCAAAAAAAAAAAGAGAGAGAGCGGTTTTGTGTCCCCACAGTCCATAATGTAGAAAAGAGAGAAAAAAGCCTTTCTGATTTGGTGTGTGTGCTCACAGTGCAGAGTGTAGAGAAAAGAGAGAAAAGAAAGCTGTTTTGGTGTCACGGGTGTTGTGACTTACACACACACATTTCTGAATTGAGAAAGGAAATTATTTTAGAGAAAGCACTAGAGTTTAGATCCCACATTTGTTGATAGGCATTCATTTAATTTTTCTTTTAATCAGTTTTAAAGTGAATACTAACTGAGAAATGAAAAAGGTGAAGAGTTTAGAAGCTTGGTTCAAGAGCAAAACTTGGTTTATGATCAGCTGAGTCTCTAAACAGAACAGCAAAGGGCTTCATCGAACATTTAAAAAAGATTCAGATTGTTAGAATATCCAGAATTTATAGGAATGGTGGTGATTACTCTTATTTTCTAGAATGGAAATAACTGCACCATGTCTGTTTTATGAATTTAAGGGGCTAAAAAGTTTTGTTCTCGTTTTTCTATGATTAACCGAATGTATGTGAGAGTCCAAACAGACAGAAGGGTTACGGCCGAGCGCTGGACCTTCCAAAAAAGATGAGACAGGCTGGACCTGTGCCATACTAGTTAAGACCTGCCTGTGGATAACAGGTTCATTAAACTCTCACATACACAAACTCACACACGTTCGCACACATACACCCATTCACACACACATTCTTGAACTTGCTGCAAGATTAAACATTTGCATTAACTGACTCCAGCAACTCTGAGTCTCATTGAGAGACTTTTCTCAACAATTGGGTCCTCAAACCAGATCTCAACGTTTTTTCCGCTTTCCAGGGTCGGAGCTGAAACCGTGCACGGGGGAGTCCAGTACTCCTAATGAAAGACCCCCTGCTGAATTGCGGTAATTAGGGGCAAGTGTCCACTGAAAGGGGGAAACAGGGACGAGATCGTACTTTTGAATCAATGGCCAGAAGCCATTGGCAGTGCAGGCATCAACAATAATGGTGTTATTTCACCCATTAACACTTAAGGTACCTCATGCAGTGGCTGTGATATGGTTACTTAACAAAATATCTTTACCAGACATCTCTCCTACATAACAGTTCTTCTTTCACAGCCACACCTTGTTGTCGAGAGATGTGCTACACTTAATCCATCCACACTGCTACCTACCCCACAGATGGAAAGCCTCATGATTGCATGTCAGAAATAACCATCAGTGTTTTACCCAGGCCAGACTTAACTGATATACGTTATGAAAATGCAGAAATAACTATATTTATTCAACAGGTCAAGCAAAAAACCCTGATGGCACAAATGCTACAGGATTTGCAGTAGTAACAGAAACTGAAGTTTTCTTAAAACACCAACTACCAAAAAATTACTCTGTTCAAGCAGTCGAATTGGTAGCTTTAACTGAAGCTTGTAAATTAAATAACAAAAAGGTTGTTAACGTTTACACTGACAGTCAGTATGCCTTCTCAACTGTACATGTGTTAACACAGCATTGGAAAAACAGGTATGTTGACATCCACAGCTAAATGTATAAACTACAAATATTTTAGCATTATTAGATGTTATTCAATTGCCATCTACAATAGACTCGTATGAATGACCGGAAGGAAAACCATACTGCCAAAGAATTTGTTTAAATATGCTGCAGTATTGAGCCACGGACCATGTCATGTCTCAACAGGAGGGATGGAAGCAATAATGAACAAGGTTTTTACAGCATATGGTTTTACTAATTATTGAATTTTTTTTTTAGAATAAATAAATGAATAAAGTTTTGTCTAGCAGGTCAAATATGTGCAAAATACATTCCACAGGGCAATCTAAGACCAAAACGAAGATAATTCCCTAAGCCAGTGTATCTTTTTCAACATATTTGTTTGTATTTCATTATTTCATTATTGTGTAGATTTCATTGAACTAAATTAATGTTAAGGGAAACGATTCTGCTCAGTGACAACAGAGGTTTTTACCAAATGGTCTGAAATATTTCCATGTGCACAAGCAGATGCACTCTCAGTAGCAAAATCACGCGTAAAATAACTCATTTCTAGATTTGAAATTCCTGAAAAGATCTTCAGTGATAATTTGACACACTTTGTAAACTATGTCATCTCACTGATGGCAAAGAACTTAAAATAGATCTTAGAAACCACTGTGATATAGAAGGTTTCGCTAACACATTGGAATTGTTTTACTATTTACATATGCATGTGCAGTGAAGAATTGCTTGCTGCTGATAAATGCAAAGAAGAACAGCTTACACATAGATGCTCACATATAGGCTGCTGAATGCAATGAAGACCTGCTTATCCAGTAAAGTTCAATGTCAATGTGTAATATTCAATTAGGATTTGCAAAACAGTGAAGTTAAACAATGAATGGGTCCATAGTCGGTATGAGAAGACTACAGGAATATTTACCTGGGTGTACGTTCAAACAGAGATGAGAAAATTGCGATAAATTATTGTTTGTTTGTTTGTTAGTATGTATATGAATGTTATGTGTATAAACTGTGTTGAGTTGTAGTTACTCAGTAGTGTCTCAGTGAAACAACCGACGGGGGAAGCCTTGCGGTGACAACAAAAGCAGTGTTTTACTGATCAGTCAAGTTGCTCCAGTGTACTCCATACAAACTGGTTGGCTACTGAAGGGATAGAAAATGGGGAATACTTGTTTTAAAGCAAACAAGGAATTAGATGGGAAAAATACATGTTTTAACGGGACCCAGACAATATTATATAGATGTCGCCACTGAAGTAAAGAACATTTACGTGGGATGGTGTGAGGGTCCTCGTTTGGCTGACGTTCGCCGATATGCTCGCCATGCTCAGAACCAAGTTGAGACGCGTAAGACAACCAAAAGGGACAAGTGTGAAAAGGAGATGCATGTGGCAACCATGACCATGTATTACGCAGTTGGTGTAAACAGAGGACGAGGCCGAAGTCGAAGACGTGGACGTGTGGGAGAGGAGCCACGCCAGAGCTATGATCCGAATATTTGTTTTTACTGTGGCCAGACTGGACACTGGAAGAAGGACTGTCCACAGCTAAAAAGTGATGAAATTGGGCAAAAGGCTGACTGAGGGTGGGAGGCAGGTTCTGGACGTCACGCGGCAGCGGAGCCTCCACTAATGGGTGATAGCACAAACACACTCACACATTTTTCCTGCTCTGTGTAGTGAAGCAACGCTTGCCGACTGTGATTCACGTAGTAAAGTTTTGCATGCTATTTCCGTCCTAGAGCAAAGATATTTCTCTCAGAATATAGGAACTTATGTTCATCAGTAGTGACGTCAGGGGAGTTTGATTGTCCTCCAAAGTTAAGTGGAAACCACGTTTACTGTATGTCTGCATCAGGCCAGGTTGTGAAGGAGAAAATGACAATGCCCATTGCGTGTTGTCACTCCCGATGAGCTCTCCTTCAAACACTCATTTTTGTTATCAGAGTTGTGTCCCATTAACCTGATGGGCTGTGATCTCATGTGTAAATTAGGCATTATTTTAACTTCTACACCAGAGGGTGTTAAGGTTATGTTACAGCCTGACAAAGTTTTCACAGCAGTGCAGTTTGATTCATCGGCACTTACATATGCTTATGAGTGGAAACTTCCCAGCTCTCCTTTTTCACAACAACTAGTGGAAGAAGCAAAAGCGTTAGTTTCACCCCTTTCTGATTTCATGCAACCTACTGATTTGCACTGCACATCACACATTTCTTTGGGGCCTGACAATGACTATGAGAAGAAGTGAAAAAATATGTGCGCCTACTTTATTGGCTGTGTCGCTCACTCCAGAGCACTTCGATTTTTTTAATGTTTGTGGTACTCGCCCTCACATTTCCTTGGCCAAACGTACACACTGGCAGTGACAAGGTGTGGGAGAGTTTGTTGCTACATGTCAGAAATAAATGGAGTGGACTGTTTCACCTGCTGATCCAAATTTGATGTTTTCTGAACGATTGTCAGCATACAAAAAAACATTTTTGAGTACAATACATTGTCAAAGAACTGTGGACTTAATTCCTACCACAGAATCACATTTTGAAGCATGTTTTTTATCTGAAACAGATTTGTCTTCGATACCCATGTTGGCTGAAGTGCCCAATGATCTTTGGGCTAAGAGCAAATATGATGTGGGGTTGATAAAAGGCTGTGAACCAGTAATTGTCACCCCTAAATCAGACTTTTGTCCATGTAAAAAACAATACCCTTTTAAGCCTGAAGCAATTAAAGGGATTAAACCTGTTTTTCAATCTTTTCAGAAAACAGGCGTTATTGTTCCTTTTGAAAATTCACCTGTGCTTACTCCATTGTTTCCTGTTAAAAAGATTAAAGATGCTGGCCAGCCAGATGAATGGCGTTTTGTACAGGACCTCCAAGCGGTGAATGCTGCAGTTCAGCCACATGCTCCTACTGTGCCCAACCCACACACTATTTTGTCTCAAATTACATCAGATGCACAGTTTTTCTCAGTGGTTGACTTGTCGCCAGTGCACCCTGATAGCCCATTTTGGTTTGCTTTTTAGTTTGAAGGGAGATCTTGGACTTTTACCCGGTTATGCCAGGGGTACTGTGAAAGTCCCACTATTTACAATGCTGCCCTCAAAGCTAGTCTGGATTAACTTCAATCAACCACAGGCTCTGCTATTTTGCAGTATGTGGATGACATCATTTTATGTAGTCCATCTAAACAACAGTGTGAAAAAGACCAAATGACTCAAATAACTTTTTTGCTTTCAAAATTTTTCCTCTAGTGACGCTGACTTAGAGAGGGATGAAGATAATCATGTTTAATTGTTCATGTTTTGATTGTTTATCATTGGACCCTTTATTACTATGATGCCTGCATTTTAAACTCACGTTGTGTGCAAATGCAGGCTGATGTTTTACAGATAAAGTTATTATTTTCCTTGTTTCTTTTGGGTTGATTAATATAATGGTATTATTATAATCAAAAGGGAGGAATGTAATGGAAAATAATTCTTATATGCATTGTATTGAGTGTTACTGTGTATAACCTGCAAATGACCAAGCTGCAAGGTACCACTCTGCCCTGTTTTCTTAAATTCCTCTTTACAATGGTGGGCTTGTTATAATGAGATAGCTGCACTTTAGGGGGGACAGGGTTAGGCTGGTATTTACGAGTGTGTCTGGGTAACCTCAACTGATGGTTGGGGAGGAAAGTTAGAAGAACAATCAATTATACCCAAAAACAGATGACGTGATGAGCGGGCAATATAACTGTGTGTTTTTGCTTCAGTGGTCAGAGCAACTCTGTATTCTGTACTGTGTTGTTCTCTCTTGCAAGATATTATTATTAAAGTCTCTTATCTCCTCACAAGAAAATAACTGACTCCCCAAATGCAAGTGTCAGGACAAATGATCAAACTTCTCCAAGCTTCAGTCTGCAGAGAAGTACAAGACAGGGTTGCTCACTTTCTCCCTCACCTTTTGCTATTTTCATCAAACCTTTAGCAGCTGCTATCAGACAAGATAGAAATATTAAAGACATCCAACCCCAAAATATTGAGCATAAAATAAGTCTTTATGCTGATGATGTATTACTTTTCCTTCAGAACTCACAGACGTCTCTCACTCACGATCACACTCATAAATAAATTCTCAGCACTTTCTGACTACTCTATCAATTGGTCTAAGACCACAGTTCTGCCCATTAACTGTAGGGTCCAGAATATACCTGCGATCACTTTACAGTCAGGAAATATTAGATATTTAGGCATAAACATTTCCTCCAGGCTCTCAGAGCTAACAAAGCTAATTTATGTGCAATTATTAAAGACAGTAGAGGACAATCTCTCTCGTTGGAAGTCCTTACCTATATCACTTATGGGGAGAGTTACAACCATTAAAATGATGATACTACCAAAAGTTAACTATTTGTTCTCAATGATCCCAATAAAACCAACCTGCTACTTGGTTTAAGTCACTAGATTCATGCATCTCCAAATTTCCGTGGAAAAACAAACCACCACGTATTAGTTTAAAAACCCTACAGAAGACCAAGGACAGTGGTGGATTAGATTTACCTAATTTTCAGCACTATTCCTTAGCCAATAGGTTACGGTATATATCAAAATGGTTTAAACCTAGCCCAATAGATGAACATGGATAAATATAGAACAAGCATTGTGTGATAATCTGGAAATCTCTGACCTGCCACTTATTAGTCAAAACGTAAAAAATCACAAATGTTTCAAAAGCATTAACATCAGCACCTCTCTGACAGCCTGGTGGGAATTTCTTAAAATAACAAAGTCTTCACTTGTCCCGTGTAAGCTTACACCCATCTGGAACAATCCTGACATCCTGCAAAACAAAAAAATGCTAAACTTTACTCTGTGGAAGATCAAAGGAATCAAACATCTGTAACATATAATCCAAAATGGACATTTTATTTCATTTGATGAGCTCATATCACAACATGAGATAGGCAGCAATAAATTCCTAGAATATCAACAACTTAAGTCTATAATAACAAAGAAATATATCCTCCACCAACCAGACTTACAACTCCCGATTAGGGTAGCAGAATTTCTAAGCATCTGCACCCCAAAACTACTATCAAAAATATATAAATTATTGTCTAAGATAGATGACACAATGTCTCTACCGTCCTCAAAATGGGAGGCAGATTTATCCATCAGTTCTAGTCATAGCTTCTGGCCACAAATATGTTTGAACACCTTCAGAATGACTCAAAATCCTAATTTACAGCTCATACAATACAAAATTCTTCATAGAACACACTATACAGGACAAAGGATGTTCAGGATGGGTCTAACACACTCAAACATCTGCTCACATTGCACAGATAACACACCTGATGATTATGCACACGCTTTGTGGTTTTGTGCGCCTGTCCAGAAGTTCTGGCTTGAAGTCTGTGCGGACCTATCAACATGGCTAAAGTGTAGCATTCCTGCATGCCCCACACTGTGCATACTGGGTGACTTAGACAACATCAACGTGGAATTTAGCTTAGCACACATGATCCTCACAGTGTTATGTATAGCAAAGAAAACTATTCTCATGAACTGGAAAGCGAAGAACAATCTGTGTATTAACCAGTTTAGAAATTTTCTTTTAGATTATATTAGCATGGAAACAATGTCTACCTCCTCAAAACATCAATTGGCTGAATTTAATTCTCTCTGGTCCCCTCTGATTAGCTTGATCACATAGTGTTGGTGGTGGGTTGCTGTCCCGTCGCTCTGGGCGGTTGGGTGTGTGCTGGGGGGGGCTGTGTGGCTTCGGGCGTCTGGTGGTCTCTCGGGTCGTGGGGACCGGGTTGGTCATTGCTGGGGGGGACTGTGTGTCGGGCTTGGAGGGCAGTTTTGGGGGCTTGCGGGTGGGGCTGTCTTGCGGTGTGGGGCGGGGTCCTTTAGGGGCCTTGGGGTGGTGGCTGCTGGCTCTGTACCGGGTGACCGGGCCGCTCTGGCGTGGGTGGTGGAGCTGGGCCTGGACCTGGTGGCTTGCCGCTGCCTTGCGCCCGGGGCGGGGCCCTGCCTGTGCCTGGGGGGTCTGGGTTGCCCTGGACATGCCACAATATGCGTGGGTTGGTGCAGATCCTGGTGCCGGCCTTGTTGCTCTGGGAACTCCAAGGTGTCCGCAGGTGGTTATTTTTTTTAGGGTGTTGGGGCGTGCGGTGAGGGGGAGGGGGTCTGTGTGGGGGTGTGCTTTTCCCCTGTTGGGGGGGGCCTGGGTGATGGTGGGTCTCGCTGCTGCGACTGGTGTGACCGGGTGATTTGTTTGTTTGTTTGTTTGATTTTTGTTGTTGTTTGTTTGTCCTCCGGGATGGGGTTGGGTTGAGTGGGGTGGGGCGGGATGGGTTCCTTCTGGGGGTACAGTAGCTCCCGGAATATGGTGACTGCAGGCCCCGAGCCTGGTGGACATCAGGCCCTCCTGCCCTGTGTTGGGTCCCAGGTAGCGGGGATGCCTATTGCAGCCAGTCTCTGGCTGCCCTCTCCGGGGTGGGAGGGACCAGGAGGATGAATTAATTATTCTGCTAGTTTATATATTGTAAACATAAACAATAAACATTTATAAAACTTCCCTTGGCAAAGCAAATCTGTTTGGCATAAAGGTATTCAGACTACAATTCTGCTGCCATAATGCACAATTCCGGATTTTGATATAAAATGAATTCCTTCACTCAAACCAAGTTAAAACTGCTTTGTCCTTCATATTTTTGCATGTCTAAATAGGTTTCAGGCATAAAATTCTTCATATTACCCTGTATGTGAAAGAAGCATACTTGTGATGGAGCAATACACTCCTTTTGGGTAACCTAAACTGATGGTTGGGGAGGAAAGTTAGAAGAACAATCAACTATCAACCAAAGACAGATGACGTGATGAGCGGGCAATATAACTGTGTGTTTTTGCTTCAGTGGTCAGAGCAACTCTGTATTCTGTACTGTGTTGTTCTCTCTTTCAAGATATTATTATTAAAGCCTCTTATCTCCTCAGAAGAAAATAACTGACTCTGTGCGTTACTAAATTTCCACCACAATTTTGGCGTCACGAACAGGATCCCTCGACTGGTGTCTCTGGACCGGATCGCAGTGCATGGCCAGCCTGGACTGAAGTAGCTGTTCCAGCCTCATACCTCCAAGGCCTTTTCTGAGAGAGAGGACTGGCAGGTCCTTTTCTTGAATACCAGCGCTGGGATCATTTTTGAAATATGATAGTCTGAGACGATAGGACTGCTTTTTAGTTTTTATTTGAATAAAAGAGTGTTTCCCGGTTGTGTCATCAGTGAGACAGAGATTTCATGGGTAAGTGAAACTTTTGAAGCAGTCCGAAGAAGTGTGAAGTACTCCGAAGAAGTGTGAGTACAGATTAAAGGTCCTCATTGGAGACGTCCTTTGAGTTTTGGTGTCACGGGTGTTGTGACTTACACACACACATTTCTGAATTGAGAAAGGAAATTATTTTAGAGGAAGCACTAGAGTTTAGATCCCACATTTGTTGATAGGCATTCATTTATTTCTTCACTTCTGATGAAGTTTCAACAATAAACAACAAACTTTGTATTATGAGAAAGAACCAGACTCATTCTTCAGGAATCCGAAAATAAGCTCTATTTTACGAGTTATGCACGAATTCGGATTCTCCTATAAAACGAATTCCTTAACTCTAACCAAGTTAAGACTGCTTTGTACTTCATATTTATTCATGTCTAATCAAGTTTCAACGATAAACAACGTTGTACTTTCTAGAATGAGAAAGAACTTCTTCAGCAATAAGCATCTCTCGACATATGACGAAATACAGATTTTGCTATAAAATTAATTCCTTCTATCAGCCTGACTTAAAACTGTTTGTCCTCCTTATTTATCCACTTCAAATCAAGTTTCAACAATTAAAAAAATGTAGTTTGAGAAAAAACAACTTCATCTTAAGCAATCAGTAGGGTAAGAAAGGGTAAGAAAAGGTGCAAATGCCAACCATACATCACTAAAAGGTGGAGCGGAAGTATTCGGCTGCAAGTAGGTGCGAATGCATGACAATGTATGATCAAAAGAGGGAGCGGAGGTTTTCGGCTGCAAGGTCTGAATGTCCAACCATAATTTGTAAAAACCGGGGAAGAAAAGGCTCGAAAGCCCGACTATACACCATCAAAAGCGGGAGCGGAGGTGTTCGGCTGCAAGAAGGTGTGAATGTCTGACCATAGTTTGTAAAAAGCGGGTAAGAAAAGGTTCGAATGCCCGAACATACACCATCAAAGGAGGGAGCGGAGGTGTTCAGCTGTAAGAAGGTGTGAATGTCCGACCATAGTTGGCAAAAAGCAGGTAAGAAAAGGTTAAAATACCCGATTGTACACAATCAATAGCGGGAGCAGAGTTGTTCCGCTACTAAAAGGTGTGAAAGTCCGACCATGGTTTGTAAAAAGCGGGTAAGAAAAGGTGTGAATGCCCGACAATGTATGATCAAAAGAGGGAGAGGAGGTTTTCGGCTGAAACAAGGTCTGAATGTCCATCCATATTTTGTAAAAATCTGGGAAGAAAAGGCTCGAAAGCCCGACTATACACCATCAACAGCTGGAGCGGAGGTGTTCAGCTGCAAGAAGGTCTGAATGTCCATCAATAATTGCTAGAAAACATGGAAGAGAATTTTCGAATATCAAACCGCACATGATCATAAGCGGGAGAGGAGGTGTTCAAATGCAAGAAGGTGTGAATGTCCACCCATAATTACTGCAAAATGGGTAAGAAAAGGTACGAATGCCCAACCATACATGATCCTAACAGGGAGCGGAGGTGTTTGGCTGCGACAAGGTGTGTATGTCCACCCATAATTAATGAAAAGCGGGCAACAAGTAGGTTTGAATACCCATCATCAAAAGCAGGAGTGGATGTGTTCGGCTACAAGAAGGTGTGAACGTCCGACCAAAGTTTGTAAAAAGCAGTGAAGAAAAGTTTCGAATATCCAACCAAACATAATCAAAAGCGGGAGCAGAGCTGTTCGACTGCAAGTAGGTGTGAATGTCAGATCATAATTTGCAAAAAGCTGATGAGAAAGGGTGAGAATGCCCGGCTATACACCATCAAATGCGGGAGCGGAAGTGTTCGGCTGTGAGTAGGTGTGAATGTCAAACCATAATTGCTGAAAAATGTGTTAGAAAAGACTAGAATGCCGGACCATACATCATCAAAAGCGGGAAAAGTGGTGTTCGGCTGCAAGTAGGTGTGAATATACAGCCATAATTACTCACAAACCGGTAAGAAAAGGTAGTATTGCCAGACCATACATTATCAAAACAGGGAGCGGAGGTGGTTCAGCTGCAAGGTGTGAATATCTGACTAAAGTTTATAAAAAGCGGGTAAGACAAGGTGCGAATGCCTGACAATGTATGATCAAATGAGGGAGCGGAGGTTTTCGGCTGCAAGGTCTGAATGTACAACCATAATTTGTAAAAACCGGGGAAGAAAAGGCTCGAAAGCCCGACTATACACCATCAAAAGCGGGAGCGGAGGTGTTCGGCTGCAAGTAGGTGTGAATGTTCAACCATAATTTGTAAAAAGCGGGTAAGAAAAGGTTTGAATGCTCGACTATATATTAACAAAAGCAGGAGGAGAGGTCTTCGGATAAGAGTGGGTGAGAATTTCCAACCATAATCAATAAAATGCGATGAAAAAAAAGGTGTGAATACCCCATAGAACACTAAAAGGTGGAGCAGAAGTGTTCGGCTGCAAGAAGGTGTGACTGTTCGACTATATTTGGTGAAAAGCAGGTGAAGCAAGGTCTGAATGCCCAACCTTACATCATCAAAAACGAGATCAGAGGTGTTTGGCTGCAAGAAGGTCATAGTTTGCCAAAAGCGGGTAAGCTGCGAATGACCGGCTAAATATCAACAAAAGTGGGGGCGGAGGTCTTCGGATGCAAGTGGGTGTGAATATTCCACCATACAAGTATGGTGGAGAGGAAGCTGTGAATGGCCGACCATAGTAAAAAGCGGGTGAGAAAAGGTGCGAATGTCCAATCATACATGATCAAAACAGGGAGCGGAGGTGTTTGGCTGCGACAAGGTGTGTATGTCCACCCATAATTAATAAAAAGCGGGCAACAAGTAGGTTTGAATACCCATCATCAAAAGCAGGAGTGGATGTGTTCGGCTACAAGAAGGTTTGAATGTCTGACCATAGTTTGTAAAAAGCGGGTAAGAAAAGGTTCGAGTGCCCGAACATACACCATCAAAAGAGGGAGCGGAGGTGTTCCGCTGTAAGACGGTGTGAATGTCCAACAATAGTTGGTAAAAAGCGGGTAAGAAAAGGTTAAAATACCCGACTGTACACAATCAATAGCGGGAGCGGAGTTGTTCCGCTACAAGAAGGTGTGAAAGTCCGACCATGGTTTGTAAAAAGCGGGTAAGAAAAGGTGCGAATGCCCGACAATGTATGATCAAAAGAGGGAGTGGAGGTTTTCGGCTGCAAGAAGGTCTGAATGTCCAACCATAATTTGTAAAAACCGGGGAAGAAAAGGCTCGAAAGCCCGACTATACACCATCAAAAGTGGGAGCGGAGGTGTTCAACTTCAAGACGGTCTGAATGTCCATCAATAATTGCTAGAAAACATGAAAGAAAATTTTCAAATATCAAACTGCACATGATCATAAGCAGGAGAAGAGGTGTTCAGCTGCAAGAAGGTGTGAATGTCTACCCATAATTACTGAAAAATGGGTAAGAAAAGGTGCGATTGCCTAACCATACATCATCAAAAGAGGGAGCGGAGGTGTTCCGCTGTAAGACGGTGTGAATGTCCGACCATAGATGGTAAAAAGCGGGTAAGAAAAGGTTAAATTACCCGACTGTACACCATCAAAAGAGGGAGCGGAGTTGTTCAGCTAAGAGAAGGTGTGAAAGTCCGACCTTGGTTTGTAAAAAGCGGGTAAGAAAAGGTTCGTATGCCCGAATATACACCATCAAAAGCGGAAGCGGAGGTGTTCGGCTGCAAGATATTGTGAACGTCCGACCAAAGTTTGTAAAAAGCAGTTAAGAAAAGGTTCGAATATCTAACCAAACATAAGAATGAGTCTTTTCCGCTGTAGAATGCCCGACTATAGACCATCAAATGCGGGAGCGGAGGTGTTCGGCTCTGAGTAGGTGTGAATGTCCGACCATAATTGCTGAAGAATGTGTTAGAAAAGGTAAGAATGCTGGACCATACATCATCAAAAGCGGTAGAGGTGGTGTTCGGCTGCAAAAAGGTGTGACTGTTCGACTAAAGTTTGTAAAAAGTGGGTAAGACAAGGTGCGAATGCCTGACAATGTATGATCAAAAGCGGGAGCGGAGGTGTTCAGCTGCAAGAAGGTCTACATGTCCATCAATAATTGCTAGAAAACATGAAAGAAACTTTTCGAAAATCAAACCGCACATGATCATAAGTGGGATAGGAGGTGTTCAGCTGCAAGGTGTGAATGTCCACCCATAATTCCTGAAAAATGGGCAAAAAAAGGTGTGAATGCCCAACCATACATCATCAAAAGCAGGAGTGGAAGTGTTCGGCAACAAGAAGGTGTGAACGTCCAACCAAAATATGTAAAAAGAAGTTAAGAAAAGGTTCGAATATCCAACCAAACATAATCAAAAGCGGGAGCAGAGCTGTTCGACTGCAAGTAGGTGTGAATGTCAGATCATAATTTGCAAAAAGCTGATGAGAAAGGGTGAGAATGCCCGACTATACACCATCAAATGCGGGAGCGGAGTTGTTCGGCTGTGAGTAGGTGTGAATGTCCAGCCATAATTACTCACAAACGGGTAAGAAAAGGTAGTATTGCCAGACCATATATGATCAAAACAGGGAGCGGAGGTGGTTCAGCTGCAAGAAGGTTTGAATGTCAAAGTAAAGTTCAAATATATTAACAAAAGCGGGAGGAGAGGTCTTCGGATGAAAGTGGTTGAAAATTTCCAACCATAATGTATAAAATGCGGTGAAAAAAAAGGTGTGATAGAACACTAAAAGTTGGAGCGGAAGTGTTCGGCTGCAAGAAGGTGTGAATGTCCGACTATATTTGGTGAAAAGCAGGTGAAGCAAGGTCTGAATGCCCAACCTTACATCATCAAAAGCGAGATCAGAGTTGTTTGGCTGCAAGAAGGCCATAGTTTGCCAGAAGCGGGTAAGGTGCGAATGTCCGACTAAATATCAACAAAATTTGGGGCGGAGGTTTTCGGATGCAAGTGGGTGTGAATATCCCACCATACAAGTATGGTGGAGAGGAAGCTGTGAATAGCCGACCATAGTTTGGAAAAAGCGGGTAAGAAAAGGTTTGAATGCCCGAACATACACCATCAAAAGAGGGAGCGGAGGTGTTCCGCTGTACGAAAGTGTGAATGTCCAACCATACTTGGTAAAAAGCGGGTAAGAAAAGGTTAAAATACCCGACTGTACACAATCAATAGCGGGAGCGGATGTGTTCGGCTACAAGAAGGTGTGACAGTCCGACCATGGTTTGTAAAAAGCGGGTAAGAAAAGGTGCGAATGTCCGACAATGTATGATCAAAAGAGAGAGCGGAGGTTTTCGGATACACGAAGGTTTGTATGTCCTACCATAGTTTGTAAATAGCGGGTAAGAAAAGGTTCGAATGCCCGACTATACACCATAAAAAGCGGGAGCGGAGGTGTTCCGCTGTAAGACGGTGTGAATGTCCGACCATAGTTGGTAAAAAGCGGGTAAGAAAAGGTTAAAATACCCGACTGTACACAATCAATAGCGGGAGCGGAGTTGTTCGGCTACAAGAAGGTGTGAAAGTCCGACCATGGTTTGTAAAAAGCAGTTAAGAAAAGGTTCGAATATCCAACCAAACATAATCAAAAGCGGGAGCAGAGCTGTTCGACTGCAAGTAGGTGTGAATGTCCAGCCATAATTACTCACAAACGGGGGAAGAAAAGGTAGTATTACCAGACCATACATGATCAAAACAGGGAGCGGAGGTTCAGCTGCAAGGTGTGAATGTCTGACTATAGTTTGTAAAAAGCGGGTAAGACAAGGTGCGAATGCCCAACAATGTATGATCAAAAGAGAGAGCGGAGGTGTTCGGCTGCAAGGTCTGAATGTCCAACCATAATTTGTAAAAACCGGGTAAGAAAAGGCTCGAAAGCCTATACATCATCAAAAGCGGGAGCGGAGGTGTTCAGCTGCAAGAAGGTGTGAATGTTCGACTAAAGTTTGTAAAAAGCTGGTAAGACAAGGAGCGATGTCCCTTCATTGTATAATCAAAAGCGAGAGCGGAGGTGTCCAGCTGTGAGTAGGTGTGAATGTCCGACCATAATTGCTGAAAAATGTGTTAGAAAAGGTAAGAATACTGGACCATACATCATTAAAAGCGGGAGAGGTGGTGTTCGGCTGCAAGAAGGTGTGAAAGTCCGACAATGGTTTGTAAAAAGCGGGTAAAAAAAGGTTCGAATGCCCGAATATACATCATCAAAAGCGGAAGCGGAGGTGTTCGGATGCAAGAAGGTGTGAACGTCCGACCAAAGTTTGTAAAAAGCAGTGAAAAGTGAGAAAAAGCATTTCGTGAGTTCTGCATGATTTGGGATTTTGCTTATAAAATGCATTACTTCACTCAAACTATGTTAAAACTGATTTGTCCTTCATATTTACCATGTCTAGAAATATTTAAACAACGTTGTTTTTTTGTTTAAATCTATCGAGACATTGATAAATATGAAGGTAAAAGCCGTTTTAACATAGTTTGAGTGAAGGAATTGATTTTATAGATAAAATCCCAAATCATGCAGAACTCCTCAAAAGGGGCGTATGGCTTAATCACAAGTGTGGTTCTTTCTCATTCAGGGTAGTATGAGGAAGTTTATGCTTGAAATATATGTAGAAATGGGTACATATGAAGGACAAAGCAGTGTTAACTTAGTTTGAGTGAAGGAATTCATTTTATACATAAAATCCCAAATCATGCAGAACGTATGAAAAGAAGCTTATTCTCGGATTCCTGATCCTTCAGTTTTGCTCTTTCTTCTACTGCAAAATACAATGTTGTTCTTTGTTGAAGTCGATCTAGACATTGATAAATATGAAGGAAAAAGCAGTTTTAACTTGGTTTGAGTGAATGAATTCATTTTATACATAAAATCCGAAATCGTGCAGAACTCATGAAAATAAGCTTATTCTCGGATTCCTAAAACTTTTGATTGGCTCTTTCTTTTATTGAAAAGTACAACGTGGTTTTTTTGTTTAAATCTATCGAGACATTGATAAATATGAAGGTAAAAGCCGTTTTAACATAGTTTGAGTGAAGGAATTAATTTTATAGATAAAATCCCAAATCATGCAGAACTCCTCAAAAGGGAGGTATGGCTTAATCACAAGTGTGGCTCTTTCTCATTCAGGGTAATATGAGGAAGTTTATGCTTGAAATATATGTAGAAATGGGTACATATGAAGGACAAAGCAGTGTTAACTTAGTTTGCGTGAAGAAATTCATTTTATACATAAAATCCGAAATCGTGCAGAACTCATGAAAATAAGCTTATTCTCGGATTCCTAAAACTTTTGATTTGCACTTTCTTTTACTGCAAAGTACAACGTTGTTTTTTGTTGAAATCTATCTAGACATTGATAAATACCAGCCGAAACTCTGCTGCCACTTTTGATAATTTATGGTTGGGCATTCTTACCTTTTCTTACCCGCTTTTTACAAATTATGATCTTACATTCACACCTACTTGCAGTCGAACACCTTCTCATCCACTTATGATCATGTGCGGTTGGGCTTTCGCACCTTTTCTTACCCATTTTTCAGTAATTATGGGTGGATATTCAGACCTTCTTGCAGCTGTAAACCTCCGCACCTCTTTTGATCATACATTGTCGGGCATTCACACCTTGTCTTACCCGCTTTTTACAAACTTTAGTCGGACATTCAAACCTTCTTGCAGCTGAACCACCTCCGCTCCCTGTTTTGATCATATATGGTCTGGCAATAGTACCTTTTCTTACCCGTTTGTGAGTAATTATGGCTGGACATTCACACCTTCTTGCAGCCGAACACAACCTCTCCCGCTTTTGATGATATATGGTCCGGCATTCTTACCTTTTCTAACACATTTTTCAGTATTCGAACCTTCTCTTACCCGCTTTTTACAAACCATGGTTGGACTTTCATACCTTCTTGTAGCTGAACAACTCCACTCCTGCTTTTGATGATTTATGGTTGGACATTCGCATCTTTTCCTACCCATTTTTCAGTAATTATGGGTGGATATTCACATCTTCTTGCAGCTGAACACCTCCTCTCCCGCTAATGATCATGTAAGGTTTGATATTCGAAAATTTTCTTTCATGTTTTAAAGCAATTATTAATGGACATTCACACCTACTTGCAGCCGAACACCACCTCTCCCGCTTTTGATGATGTATGGACCAGCATTCTTACCTTTTCTAACACATTTTTCAGCAATTATGGTTGGAGAATCACACCTACTCACAGTCGAACAACTCCGCTACCGCATTTGATGGTGTATAGTCGGGATTTCTCACCCTTTCTCATCAGCTTTTTGCAAATTATTCTCTGACAGTCACACCTACTTGCAGTCAAACAGCTCTGCTCCCGCTTTTGATTATGTTTGGTTAGATATTCGAACCTTTTCTTAACTGCTTTTTTACAAACTTTGGTCGGACGTTCACACCTTCTTGCAGCCGAACACCTACGCTTCCGGTTTTGATAGTGTATATTCGGGCATACGAACCTTTTCTTACCCGCTTTTTACAAACCATGGTCGGACTTTCACACCTTCTCTTAGCTGAACAACTCCGCTCCCTCTTTTGATTGTGTACAGTCGGGTATTTTAACCTTTTCTTACCCGCTTTTTACCAACTATGATCGGACATTCACACCGTCTTACAGCGGAACACCTCCGCTCCCTCTTTTGATGGTGTATGTTCGGGCATTCGAACCTTTTCTTACCCGCTTTTACAAACCAGGGTCGGACTTTCACACCTTTTAGTAGCCGAACAACTCCGCTCCCGCTATTGATTGTGTACAGTCGGGTATTTTAACCTTTTCTTACCCGCTTTTTACCAACTATGGTCGGACATTCACACCGTCTTACAGCGGAACACCTCCTCTCCCGCTTATGATCATGTACGGTTTGATATTCGAAAATTTACTTTCTTGTTTTAAAGCAATTATTGATGGACATTCAAACCTTCTTTTTGATTGTGTATAGTCGGGCTTTCGAGCCTTTTCTTCCCGGTTTTTACAAACCATGGTGTGACTTTCACACCTTCTTGTAGCCAAACAACTCCGCTCCCGCTATTGATTTTGTACAGTCGGGTATTTTAACCTTTTCTTACCCGCTTTTTACCAACTATGGTCGGACATTCACACCGTCTTACAGCGGAACACCTCTGCTCCCGCTTTTGATGGTGTATAGTCGGGCTTTCGAACCTTTTCTTACCCGCTTTTTACAAACTATGGTGGGACATTCAAACCTTCTTGTATCCGAAAACCTCCGCTCTCTCTTTTGATTGTGTACAGTCGGGTATTTTAACCTTTTCTTACCCGCTTTTTACCAACTATGATCGGACATTCACACCGTCTTACAGCGGAACACCTCCGCTCCCTCTTTTGATGGTGTATGTTCGGGCATTCGAACCTTTTCTTACCCGCTTTTACAAACCAGGGTCGGACTTTCACACCTTTTAGTAGCCGAACAACTCCGCTCCCGCTATTGATTGTGTACAGTCGGGTATTTTAACCTTTTCTTACCCGCTTTTTACCAACTATGGTCGGACATTCACACCGTCTTACAGCGGAACACCTCCTCTCCCGCTTATGATCATGTACGGTTTGATATTCGAAAATTTACTTTCTTGTTTTAAAGCAATTATTGATGGACATTCAAACCTTCTTTTTGATTGTGTATAGTCGGGCTTTCGAGCCTTTTCTTCCCGGTTTTTACAAACCATGGTGTGACTTTCACACCTTCTTGTAGCCAAACAACTCCGCTCCCGCTATTGATTTTGTACAGTCGGGTATTTTAACCTTTTCTTACCCGCTTTTTACCAACTATGGTCGGACATTCACACCGTCTTACAGCGGAACACCTCTGCTCCCGCTTTTGATGGTGTATAGTCGGGCTTTCGAACCTTTTCTTACCCGCTTTTTACAAACTATGGTGGGACATTCAAACCTTCTTGTATCCGAAAACCTCCGCTCTCTCTTTTGATCATATATTGTCGGACATTCGCACCTTTTCGTACCCGCTTTTTACAAACCATGGTCGGACTTTCACACCTTTTAGTAGCCAAACAACTCCGCTCCCGCTATTGATTGTGTACAGTCGGGTATTTTAACCTTTTCTTACCCGCTTTTTACCAATTATGGTCGGACATTCACACCTTCTTTCGGCGGAACACCTCCGCTCCCTGTTTTGATCATTTATGGTCTGGCAATACTACCTTTTCTTACCCGTTTTTAGGTAATTATGGCTGGAAATTCACAGCTTCTTGCAGCCGAACACCTCTTCTCCCGCTTTTGATGATGAATTGTCCGGCATTCTTACCTTTTCTAACACATTTTTCAGCAATTATTGTCGGTCATTCACACCTTTCTCATCAGCTTTTTGCAAATTATGATCTGACATTCACACCTACTTGCAGCCGAACACCTCGGCTTCCGCTTTTGATGGTGTATATTTTGGCATTCGAACCTTTTCTTACCCGCTTTTTACAAACCATGGTCGGACTTTCACACCTTCTTTTAGCCGAACAACTCCGCTCCCGCTATTGATTGTGTAGAGTCGGGTATTTTAACCTTTTCTTACCCGCTTTTTACCAACTATGGTCGGACATTCACACCTTCTTACAGCGGAACACCTCCGCTCCCTCTTTTGATGGTGTATGTTCTGGCATTCGAACCTTTTCTTACCGACTTTTTACAAACTATGCTCGGACATTCACACCTTCTTGCAGCGAAACACCTCCGCTCCCTCTTTTGATTGTGTATGTTCGGGCATTCAAACCTTTTCTTACCCGCCTTTTACAAACTATGGTCGGACATTCAAACCTTCTTGTGGCCGAACACATCCACTTCTGCTTTTTATGATGTATAGTTGGGCATTCACACCTTTTCTTACCCATTTTTCAGTAATTATTGGTGGACATTCAGACCTTCTTGCAGCTGAACACCTCTGCTCCCGCTTTTGATGGTGTATAGTCGGGCTTTCGAGGCTTTTCTTCAACGGTGTTTACAAATTATTGTTGGAAATTCAGACCTTGCAGCCGAACACCTCCGCTCCCTCTTTTGATCATACATTGTCGGGCATTCGCACCTTGTCTTACCCGCGTTTTACAAACCATGGTCGGACTTTCACACCTTCTTGTAGCCGAACAACTCCGCTCCCGCTATTGATTGTGTACAGTCGGGTATTTTAACCTTTTCTTACCCGCTTTTTACCAATTATGGTCGGACATTCACACCGTCTTACAGCGGAACACCTCCGCTCCCTCTTTTGATGGTGTATGTTCGGGCATTCGAACTTTTTCTTACCCACTTTTTACAAACTATGGTCGGACATTCAAACCTTCTTGTAGCAGAACACATCCACTTCTTCTTTTGATGATGTATGGTTGGGCATTCGCACCTTTTCTTACCCATTTTTCAGGAATTATGGGTGGACATTCACACCTACTTGCAGTCGAACAGCTCTGCTCCCACTTTTGATTGTTTGGTTGGATATTCGAACCTTTTCTTAACTGCTTTTTACAAACTTTGGTCGGACATTCACACCTTCTTGCAGCCGAACACCTCCGCTTCCGCTTTTGATGGTATATATTCGGGCATTCGAACCTTTTCTTACCCGCTTTTTACCAACTATGGTCGGACATTCGCACCATCTTACAGCGGAACACCTCCGCTCCCTCTTTTGATGGTGTATGTTCGGGCATTCGCACCTTTTCTTACCTGCTTTTTACAAACTTTGGTCGGACGTTCACACCTTCTTGCAGCCGAACACCTCCGCTTCCGCTTTTGATGGTATATATTCGGGCATTCGAACCTTTTTTTACCCGCTTTTTACCAACTATGGTCGGACATTCGCACCATCTTACAGCGGAACACCTCTACTCCCGCTTTTGATGATGAATGGTCTGGCATTCTTACCTTTTCTAACACATTTTTCAGCAATTATTGTCGGTCATTCACACCGTCATTGGAGACGTCCTTTGAGTGAAGGAATATATTTCCCCATTCCAAGTCTGAGAATGGGAAACAGTAGTGAAAAAATATGTGCGCCTACTTTATTGGCTGTGTCGCTCACTCCAGAGCAATTCGATTTTTTTAATGTTTGTGGTGCTCGCCCTCACATTTCCTTGGCCAAACCTACACACTGGCATTGACAAGGTGTGGGAGAGTTTGTTGCTACATGTCAGAAAGAAACAGATTGGACCGTTTCACCTGCTGATCCAAATTTGATGTTTTCTGAACGATTGTCAGCATACAAAAAAACATTTTTGAGTACAATGCATTGTCAAAGAACTGTGGAATTAATTCCTACCACAGAATCACATTTTTCAGCAACTTTTGTTGGTCATTCACACCTTTCTCATCAGCTTTTTGCAAATTATGATCTGACATTCACACCTACTTGCAGCCGAACACCTCGGCTTCCGCTTTTGATGGTGTATATTTTGGCATTCGAACCTTTTCTTACCCGCTTTTTACAAACCATGGTCGGACTTTCACACCTTCTTTTAGCCGAACAACTCCGCTCCCGCTATTGATTGTGTAGAGTCGGGTATTTTAACCTTTTCTTACCCGCTTTTTACCAACTATGGTCGGACATTCACACCTTCAACATGCCCTTCAATGTCCACAATTTTGGCGTCACGAACAGGATCCCTCGACTGGTGTCTCTGGACCGGACCGCAGTGCATGGCCAGCCTGGACTGAAGTAGCTGTTCCAGCCTCATACCTCCAAGGCCTTTTCTGAGAGAGAGGACTGGCAGGTCCTTTTCCTGAATACCAGCGCTGGGATAATTTTTTAAATATGATAGTCTGAGACGATAGGACTGCTTTTTAGTTTTTATTTGAATAAAAGAGGGTTTCCCGGTTGTGTCATTAGTGAGACAGAGATTTCATGGGTAAGTGAAACTTTTGAAGCAGTCCGAAGAAGTGTGAAGTACTCTGAAGAAGTGTGAGTACAGATTAAAGGTCCTCATTGGAGACGTCCTTTGAGTGAAGGAATATATTTCCCCATTCCAAGTCTGAGAATGGGAAACAGTAGGTCTCAGACTTTTGACCCTACCGGGGGACCTAAGCATGTTGAAATGAAAAAGAAATATGGTCCAGAGGTTTTCCACCTGAAGGTTCTTTTAGTATGTTAGAAATAAGAAAATTAGAAGAAAAGTTTTGCAAATATGAGAAAGAGATGAAGCAAAAAAAAGAAAATTAAGTTTAAATAAGAAGTAAGAAAGGTATAGAATGTTGGAAAAAATAAAGTGTATTAAGAGAAAGAAAGGAAAATGTTAAACAAATGCCATGACGGAATGATGATAATAATTTAGTATGTGGACGAAAACATAATTCAGCTCTGATTAAGACTGAATCTTCTTTTAAACCACCACCATATTCCACTGATAACACTTTTTCTCCTTCTGCACCTCTTTACCCCACCCTGAGCGCTCTCGCTGTGCCGGATCCAGACCTGGACTCCTGCCCTCCACGACGCCTGCAACAACAACAGCCAGCCCTGCCACAAGCCTCTGGCTCTCGGGAAGAAGGGACTTCTTCCATCCTCCCTCGGGAAGAAATTCCATCATTCTCACAACATCAGTTACATAGGTCTGATGATGAGGAAAAGGAAGACGTTTGGTTCTCCAGCGTACCTGCCCAAGAACTTTTAACGCAAGTGACAAAAATCCTTTACCCACAATCTGGACTTCAGAGATCTAAACGTGAGAAAAAACAAAACCAGATTCAAACCATGCCTATGGTTAAAGTTGCAGTTCCCACTGGACCATTACTGGTTTATCGACCCTGGACTGAGACTGACATCATGGAAGCATAACAATGCTTACCAGATCCAGAGATTTCTGGACCCCATTTTGCTGACGAGTTGCGAGATTTCTGCGCACAATCTGCCCGACTGGGGTTGAATTGCGTCGCACATTGGCAAAAAAGTTCAAACCGACCGACCTCTGCAAAATAGAGGCCAGTATGCTACAACTGGATTTGCGACCTACCAACAGTGAACGAGGACATAATGATAACGCTCAATATGAAGCAGCCATCCAAAGACTGTGTCAAGCCATCACCACTCAATTTCCAACCAAAATCAATATGTCCCACATTTACACCTGCAAACAGAAACCCGGTGAAGGGACTGATGATTTTGTACACCGCATCCTTGAGGAAGTCAGCAAGCACAGCGGTCATCAGAGACCAAGGGATTTGGGTAATGAATCAGGACCATGGGAGAGTATTGCATGCAATGCAATAATTAAAGGCCTCATGCCAGATGTCGCCACTGAAGTAAAGAACATTTACGTGGGATGGTGTGAGGGTCCTCGTTTGGCTGACGTTCGCCGATATGTTTGCCATGCTCATAACCAAGTTGAGACGCGTAAGACAACCAAAAGGGACAAGTGTGAAAAGGAGCTGCATTTGGCAGCCATGACCATGTATTACGCAGTTGGTGTAAACAGAGGACGAGGCCGAAGTTGAAGACGTGGACGTGTGGGAGAGGAGGTCGAAATGGGCCACGCCAGAGCTATGATCCGAATATTTGTTTTTACTGTGGCCAGACTGGACACTGGAAGAAGGACTGTCCACAGCTGAAAAGTGATGAAATTGGGCAAAAGGCTGACTGAGGGTGGGAGGCAGGTTCTGGACGTCACGCGGCAGCGGAGCCTCCACTGATGGGTGATAGCACAAACACACTCACACATTTTTCCTGCTCTGTGTAGTGAAGAAACGCTTGCCGACTGTGATTCACGTAGTAAAGTTTTGCATGCTATTTCCGTCCTAGAGCAAAGATATTTCTTTCAGAATATAGGAACTTATGTTCATCAGTAGTGACGTCAGGGGAGTTTGATTGTCCTCAAAAGTTAAGTGGAAACCACGTTTACTGTATGTCTGCCTCAGGCCAGGTTGTGAAGGAGAAAATGACAATGCCCATTGCGTGTTGTCACTCCCGATGAGCTCTCCTTCAAACACTCATTTTTGTTATCAGAGTTGTGTCCCATTAACCTGATGGGCTGTGATCTCATGTGTAAATTAGGCATTATTTTAACTTCTACACCAGAGGGTGTTAAGGTTATGTTACAGCCTGACAAAGTTTTCACAGCAGTGCAGTTTGATTCATCGGCACTTACATATGCTTATGAGTGGAAACTTCCCAGCTCTCCTTTTTCACAACAACTAGTGGAAGAAGCAAAAGCGTTAGTTTCACCCCTTTCTGATTTCATGCAACCTACTGATTTGCACTGCACATCACACATTTCTTCGGGGCCTGACAATGACTATGAGAAGAAGTGAAAAAATATGTGCGCCTACTTTATTGGCTGTGTCGCTCACTCCAGAGCACTTCGATTTTTTTAATGTTTGTGGTACTCGCCCTCACATTTCCTTGGCCAAACGTACACACTGGCAGTGACAAGGTGTGGGAGAGTTTGTTGCTACATGTCAGAAAGAAATGGAGTGGACCGTTTCACCTGCTGATCCAAATTTGATGTTTTCTGAACGATTGTCAGCATACAAAAAAACATTTTTGAGTACAATGCATTGTCAAAGAACTGTGGACTTAATTCCTACCACAGAATCACATTTTGAAGCATGTTTTTTATCTGAAACAGATTTGTCTTCGATACCCATGTTGGCTGAAGTGCCCAATGATCTTTGGGCTAAGAGCAAATATGATGTGGGGTTGATAAAAGGCTGTGAACCAGTAATTGTCACCCCTAAATCAGACTTTTGTCCATGTAAAAAACAATACCCTTTTAAGCCTGAAGCAATTAAAGGGATTAAACCTGTTTTTCAATCTTTTCAGAAAACAGGCGTTATTGTTCCTTTTGAAAATTCACCTGTGGTTACTCCATTGTTTCCTGTTAAAAAGATTAAAGATGCTGGCCAGCCAGATGAATGGCGTTTTGTACAGGACCTCCAAGCGGTGAATGCTGCAGTTCAGCCACATGCTCCTACTGTGCCCAACCCACACACTATTTTGTCTCAAATTACATCAGATGCACAGTTTTTCTCCGTGGTTGACTTGTCGCCAGTGCACCCTGATAGCCCATTTTGGTTTGCTTTTTAGTTTGAAGGGAGATCTTGGACTTTTACCCGGTTATGCCAGGGGTACTGTGAAAGTCCCACTATTTACAATGCTGCCCTCAAAGCTAGTCTGGATTAACTTCAATCAACCACAGGCTCTGCTCTTTTGCAGTATGTGGATGACATCCTTTTATGTGGTCCATCTAAACAACAGTGTGAAAAAGACAGTGAATCTGTTGAAACATCTTCCTTCTTATGGCCATAAAGCCAGCCTTTCTAAGTTACAGTTTGTACAGGACGAAGTCACCTTTTTGGGTCATGTGATTTCTAAGGATGGGCGCTCACTTTCTCCTAAACGTGTTGCTGCAGTTCAGATCATTCCTAAACCGGTTACTAAAAAACAGCTTATGTCATTCTTAGGTATAACATCTTACTGCAGGAACTTTATTCCTAACTACTCTTTTCTCGAAGCTCTCTTAGGTGCTCTTATCCATGGTAAAGGCAGCTGCAGTTCTGACATGCAGCTCTCTTTGCAGGCAGAAGACTCCCTCACAGATCTCCATGCTTTGTAAACCTTTGCCTCTGCAGATGAAATTTGGTCCTCTGGACGCATTTGGTCCTCTGTGGGTGCAACTTATATGGATGGTGTTTGGATGGGACCTGATGGTAAACCCTGTCTACCTAAACATTTTTTTCCTCATTTTTCAAAATTGACACATGGGTTGGACCATGTGTCAAAAGGGGGGATGCTGAATGCACTCACTGCTCAGTGGTTCACAAAAGGGTTCAGTTCATATGCGCAAAAATACTGTCAGTCATGTATGGTTTGTGCCACACATAATGTAGGAAAGGCATTACACACATCGCAAGTTCCACACCCTCCATCAGAGAAACCTTTTGAACATTTGATGATGGATTTTGTTGAACTCACACCAGCTGAAGGAAAGAAATATGCACTAGTAATAGTGGACGTGTTTAGTAAATGGGTTGAAGTTTTCACTGCAAAACATGCAAACAGTAATGCAGTGACTAAAGCACTGCTAAACAGAAATCATTCCTAGATGGGGCATTCCAGAGAAGATCAGCAGTGATAATGGCACACATTTTGTAAACACTGCATTGACTGAGGTTGGTAAATTCCTGGGAATAACCTTGCGCACACATTGTGCTTATCATCCACAGAGTGGAGGTGCTGTGGAAAGAGAAAATGGTACATTAAAGTCCAAGTTAGCCAAATGTTGTGAAGAAACAGGTCTGCCATGGACAAAAACATTACCTATTGTGCTTACCTACATGAGAATGAGAATCAGAGCTCAAGTGAATCTCAGCCCATTTGAAATTTTATTTGGCAGACCTCCTAACCTGGGATTGGGACCTGTAACCAGACCCCTCCCTTCCACAACTGTTTGTGATGATGCTATGTTGTCTTACTGTCGAAACCTTTCCACTGTTCTATCTCAAGTTTCACAGACAGTAAAAGCAGCCCTTCCAGCCACAGAAAACACACCACTCCAACCAGATGACAGGTGGTGAAGGAACTTCGCAGGAAACATTGGAAGTCCAAACGTTGGCAAGGCCCGTTCCAGGTGCTACTGGTCACTCATACAGCTGTTAAAGTTGCAGAGAGAGCAACCTGGATTCATGCCAGTCACTGTAAGAAGGTACCAGAACCAGTAGATGACTTCCACCCTGACATACATCAGCCTAACCAACACGCCCGGAAGGACAAAGATAAGAGTCAGCAGTAAAAGCTGTACTCCACCGGTGTGTTAAGTGCTAGTAACCTCTGACACCGAAGATTGAAACATCCTTACTGAGACCAGCGATGAAGATGATCATACACATGCTGTGAACCATGGAAGAAACTGTTTGTTGTTTGTATTTTCTTATTATATATATAATCCAAAATGGACATTTTATTTTATTTTATGAGCTCATATCACAACATGAGATAGGCAGCAATAAATTCCTAGAATATCAACAACTTAAGTCTATAATAAAAAAGAAATATATCCTCCACCAACCAGACTTACAACTCCCGATTAGGGTAGTAGAATTTCTAAGCATCTGCACCCCAAAACTACTATCAAAAATATATAAATTATTGTCTAAGATAGATGACACAATGTCTCTACCGTCCTCAAAATGGGAGGCAGATTTATCCATCAGTTCTAGTCATAGCTTCTGGCCACATATATGTTTGAACACCTTCAGAATGACTCGAAATCCTAATTTACAGCTCATACAATACAAAATTCTTCATAGAACACACTATACAGGACAAAGGATGTTCAGGATGGGTTTAACACACTCAAACATCTGCTCACATTGCACAGATAACACACCTGATGATTATGCACACGCTTTGTGGTTTTGTGCGCCTGTCCAGAAGTTCTGGCTTGAAGTCTGTGCGGACCTATCAACATGACTAAAGTGTACCATTCCTGCATGCCCCACACTGTGCATACTGGGTGACTTAGACAACATCAATGTGGAATTTAGCTTAGCACACATGATCCTCACAGTGTTATGTATAGCAAAGAAAACTATTCTCATGAACTGGAAAGCGAAGAACAATCTGTGTATTAACCAGTTTAGAAATTTTCTTTTAGATTATATTAGCATGGAAACAATGTCTGCTTCCTCAAAACATCAATTGGCTGAATTTAATTCTCTCTGGTCCCTTCTGATTAGCTTGATCACATAGTGGTGGTGGTGGGTTGCTGTCCCGTCGCTCTGGGCGGTTGGGTGTGTGCTGGGGGGGGCTGTGTGGCTTCGGGCGTCTGGTGGTCTCTCGGGTCGTGGGGAAATACGGCAGCCCTGTATTATTGCTTCCTGTGAAATCAAGATACAATGTGCACATGCTGGTTACAAATAAGAAAATACAAACAACAAACAGTTTCTTCCATGGTTCACAGCATGTGTATGATCATCTTCATCGCTGGTCTCAGTAAGGATGTTTCAATCTTCGGTGTCAGAGGTTACTAGCACTTAACACACCGGTGGAGTACAGCTTTTACTGCTGACTCTTATCTTTGTCCTTCCGGGCGTGTTGGTTAGGCTGATGTATGTCAGGGTGGAAGTCATCTACTGGTTCTGGTACCTTCTTACAGTGACTGGCATGAATCCAGGTTGCTCTCTCTGCAACTTTAACAGCTGTGTGAGTGACCAGTAGCACCTGGAACGGGCCTTGCCAACGTTTGTGCTTCCAATGTGAAGTTCTTTCACCACCTGTCATCTGGTTGGAGTGGTGTGTTTTCTGTGGCTGGAAGGGCTGCTTTTACTGCCTGTGAAACTTGAGATAGAACAGTGGAAATGTTTCGACAGTAAGAAAACATAGCATCATCACAAACAGTTGTGGAAGGGAGGGGTCTGGTTACAGGTCCCAATCCCAGGTTAGGAGGTCTGCCAAATAAAATTTCAAATGGGCTGAGATTCACTTGAGCTCTGATTCTCATTCTCATGTAGGTAAGCACAATAGGTAATGCTTTTGTCCATGGCAGACCTGTTTCTTCACAACATTTGGCTAACTTGGACTTTAATGTACCATTTTCTCTTTCCACAGCACCTCCACTCTGTGGATGATAAGCACAATGTGTGCGCAAGCTTATTCCCAGGAATTTACCAACCTCAGTCAATGCAGTGTTTACAAAATGTGTGCCATTATCACTGCTGATCTTCTCTGGAATGCCCCATCTAGGAATGATTTCTGTTTAGCAGTGCTTTAGTCACTGCATTACTGTTTGCATGTTTTGCAGGGAAAACTTCAACCCATTTACTAAACACGTCCACTATTACTAGTGCATATTTCTTTCCTTCAGCTGGTGTGAGTTCAACAAAATCCATCATCAAATGTTCAAAAGGTTTCTCTGGTGGAGGGTGTGCAACTTGCGATGTGTGTAATGCCTTTCCTACATTATGTGTGGCACAAACCATACATGACTGACAGTATTTTTGCGCATATGAACTGAACCCTTTTGTGAACCACTGAGCAGTGAGTGCATTCAGCATCCCTCCTTTTGACACATGGTTCAACCCATGTGTCAATTTTGAAAAATGAGGAAAAAAATGTTTAGGTAGACAGGGTTTACCCTCAGGTCCCATCCAAACACCATCCGTATGAGTTGCACCCACAGAGGACCAAATGCGTCCAGAGGACCAAATTTCATCTGCAGAGGCAAAAGTTTGCAAAGCATGGAGATCTGTGAGGGAGTCTTCTGCCTGCAAAGAGAGGGAAGCGAAAACAGGAAAAAAATTAGCTGCCTGCTTAGCTGCAGCATCAGCTCTGGCATTGCCACAAGCAACAGGATCGTCTGAGTTAGTGTGAGCTGCACACTTACAGACCGAGATTGCTGTAGGCAAAAGGATCGCATCAAGAAGATCAGAAACCTGCTTGGAGTTCAGAATAGTTTTACCATCTGATTTAAGGAAATGCCTGTGTTTCCACAGCGCACCAAAGTCATGAACAACACCAAAAGCATATCTGGAATCTGTGTAAATAGTGACAGACTTACCAGCTGCCAACTTACAAGCTTCAGTAAGTGCAATAAGCTCAGTAGTTTGAGCGGAGAAATGTTTAGGAAGAGAACCAGACAACAAAGTGTCATGTGAAGAACATACTGCAAACCAAACACAGTTAGTACCTGTGGCTGGATCACGCAAAGCTGATCCATCTACAAAAAGAATCATGTCAGAGTTTGGAAGAGGAGTCTCTAAAAGATCAGGTCGGGGTGTACAAACTTGTTCCAAAACAGCTTCACAGTCATGAGGCTCCCCATCCTCAGGAGTCGGAAGCAAAGTAGCAGGATTCAGAACAGTACAACGTTTAACAGTGACATTTGGCATATCACGGAGCACAGAGGTGTATCTGAGCCAACAAGCAGTTGAAAGATGTGAAGTTTTCTGCTCGAGAAGAATAATGGCAACAGTATGAGGAACCAAAACAGTCAAATTAGCGTAGCCCACAATATCTTGGGAGGCCAGGACAGCTTTCTCTGCAGCTGCAACAGCACGAAGACAACCAGGCAGGCCTGCAGCCACAGAGTCCAGTTTTGCTGAGAAATGAGCCACTGGCCTTTGCCTGCCCCATGTTCCTGCATAAGAACAGATGTCATACAACCATGCTTCTCATCAACTGCCTGTATGAAAGGTTTATGAGGATCTGGAATGCCAAGTGTTGGTGCAGTTTGAAGAGCCAGCTTAAGCTGACTAAAGGCTGATTCAGCCTCAGGAGTCCATGGAACACGATCAGCTGACTGGAGCTGCATGTCAGAACTGCAGCTGCCTTTACCATGGATAAGAGCACCTAAGAGAGCTTCGAGAAAAGAGTAGTTAGGAATAAAGTTCCTGCAGTAAGATGTTATACCTAAGAATGACATAAGCTGTTTTTTAGTAACCGGTTTAGGAATGATCTGAACTGCAGCAACACGTTTAGGAGAAAGTGAGCGCCCATCCTTAGAAATCACATGACCCAAAAAGGTGACTTCGTCCTGTACAAACTGTAACTTAGAAAGGCTGGCTTTATGGCCATAAGAAGGAAGATGTTTCAACAGATTCACTGTCTTTTTCACACTGTTGTTTAGATGGACCACATAAAAGGATGTCATCCACATACTGCAAAAGAGCAGAGCCTGTGGTTGATTGAAGTTAATCCAGACTAGCTTTGAGGGCAGCATTGTAAATAGTGGGACTTTCACAGTACCCCTGGCATAACCGGGTAAAAGTCCAAGATCTCCCTTCAAACTAAAAAGCAAACCAAAATGGGCTATCAGGGTGCACTGGCGACAAGTCAACCACTGAGAAAAACTGTGCATCTGATGTAATTTGAGACAAAATAGTGTGTGGGTTGGGCACAGTAGGAGCATGTGGCTGAACTGCAGCATTCACCGCTTGGAGGTCCTGTACAAAACGCCATTCATCTGGCTGGCCAGCATCTTTAATCTTTTTAACAGGAAACAATGGAGTAAGCACAGGTGAATTTTCAAAAGGAACAATAACGCCTGTTTTCTGAAAAGATTGAAAAACAGGTTTAATCCCTTTAATTGCTTCAGGCTTAAAAGGGTACTGTTTTTTACATGGACAAAAGTCTGATTTAGGGGTGACAATTACTGGTTCACAGCCTTTTATCAACCCCACATCATATTTGCTCTTAGCCCAAAGATCATTGGGCACTTCAGCCAACATGGGTATCGAAGACAAATCTGTTTCAGATAAAAAACATGCTTCAAAATGTGATTCTGTGGTAGGAATTAAGTCCACAGTTCTTTGACAATGCATTGTACTCAAAAATGTTTTTTTGTATGCTGACAATCGTTCAGAAAACATCAAATTTGGATCAGCAGGTGAAACAGTCCACTCCATTTATTTCTGACATGTAGCAACAAACTCTCCCACACCTTGTCACTGCCAGTGTGTACGTTTGGCCAAGGAAATGTGAGGGCGAGTACCACAAACATTAAAAAAATCGAAGTGCTCTGGAGTGAGCGACACAGCCAATAAAGTAGGCGCACATATTTTTTCACTTCTTCTCATAGTCATTGTCAGGCCCCAAAGAAATGTGTGATGTGCAGTGCAAATCAGTAGGTTGCATGAAATCAGAAAGGGGTGAAACTAACACTTTTGCTTCTTCCACTAGTTGTTGTGAAAAAGGAGAGCTGGGAAGTTTCCACTCATAAGCATATGTAAGTGCCGATGAATCAAACTGCACTGCTGTGAAAACTTTGTCAGGCTGTAACATAACCTTAACACCCTCTGGTGTAGAAGTTAAAATAATGCCTAATTTACACATGAGATCACAGCCCATCAGGTTAATGGGACACAACTCTGATAACAAAAATGAGTGTTTGAAGGAGAGCTCATCGGGAGTGACAACACGCAATGGGCATTGTCATTTTCTCCTTCACAACCTGGCCTGAGGCAGACATAGAGTAAACGTGGTTTCCACTTAACTTTGGAGGACAATAAAACTCCCCTGACGTCACTACTGATGAACATAAGTTCCCATAATCTGAGAGAAATATCTTTGCTCTAGGACGGAAATAGCATGCAAAACTTTACTACGTGAATCACAGTCGGCAAGCGTTTCTTCACTACACAGAGCAGGAAAAATGTGTGAGTGTGTTTGTGCTATCACCCATTAGTGGAGGCTCCGCTGCCGCGTGACGTCCAGAACCTGCCTCCCACCCTCAGTCAGCCTTTTGCCCAATTTCATCACTTTTCAGCTGTGGACAGTCCTTCTTCCAGTGTCCAGTCTGGCCACAGTAAAAACAAATATTCGGATCATAGCTCTGATCCCACACATCCACGTCTTCGACTTCGGCCTCGTCCTCTGTTTACACCAACTGCGTAATACATGGTCATGGCTGCCAAATGCAGCTCCTTTTCACACTTGTCCCTTTTGGTTGTCTTACGCGTCTCAACTTGGTTATGAGCATGGCGAGCATATCGGCGAACGTCAGCCAAACGAGGACCCTCACACCATCCCACGTAAATGTTCTTTACTTCAGTGGCGACATCTGGCATGAGGCCTTTAATTATTGCATTGCATGCAATACTCTCCCATGGTCCTGATTCATTACCCAAATCCCTTGGTCTCTGATGACCGCTGTGCTTGCTGACTTCCTCAAGGATGCGGTGTACAAAATCATCAGTCCCTTCACCGGGTTTCTGTTTGCAGGTGTAAATGTGGGACATATTGATTTTGGTTGGAAATTGAGTGGTGATGGCTTGACACAGTCTTTGGTTGGCTGCTTCATATTGAGCGTTATCATTATGTCCTCGTTCACTGTTGGTAGGTCGCAAATCCAGTTGTAGCATACTGGCCTCTATTTTGCAGAGGTCGGACGGTTTGAACTTTTTTGCCAATATGCGACGCAATTCAACCCCAGTCGGGCAGAATTGTGCGCAGAAATCTCGCAACTCGTCAGCAAAATGGGGTCCAGAAATCTCTGGATCTGGTAAGCATTGTTATGCTTCCATGATGTCAGTCTCAGTCCAGGGTCGATAAACCAGTAATGGTCCAGTGGGAACTGCAACTTTAACCATAGGCATGGTTTGAATCTGGTTTTGTTTTTTCTCACGTTTAGATCTCTGAAGTCCAGATTGTGGGTAAAGGATTTTTGTCACTTGCGTTAAAAGTTCTTGGGCAGGTACGCTGGAGAACCAAACGTCTTCCTTTTCCTCATCATCAGACCTATGTAGCTGATGTTGTGAGAATGATGGAATTTCTTCCCGAGGGAGGATGGAAGAAGTCCCTTCTTCCCGAGAGCCAGAGGCTTGTGGCAGGGCTGGCTGTTGTTGTTGCAGGCGTTGTGGAGGGCAGGAGTCCAGGTCTGGATCCGGCACAGCTAATACTAAATTATTATCATCATTCCGTCATGGCATTTGTTTAACATTTTCCTTTCTTTCTCTTAATACACTTTATTTTTTCCAAAATTCTATACCTTTCTTACTTCTTATTTAAACTTAATTTTCTTTTTTTTTGCTTCATCTCTTTCTCATATTTGCAAAACTTTTCTTCTAATTTTCTTATTTCTAACATACTAAAAGAACCTTCTGGTGGAAAACCTCTGGACCATATGTCTTTTTCATTTCATCATGCTTAGGTCCCCCGGTAGGGTCAAAAGTCTGAGACCTACTGTTTCCCATTCTCAGACTTGGAATGGGGAAATATATTCCTTCACTCAAAGGACGTCTCCAATGAGGACCTTAATCTGTACTCACACTTCTTCGGAGTACTTCACACTTCTTCGGACTGCTTCAAAAGTTTCACTTACCCATGAAATCTCTGTCTCACTAATGACACAACCGGGAAACCCTCTTTTATTCAAATAAAAACTAAAAAGCAGTCCTATCGTCTCAGACTATCTGTTTTATGAATTTAAGGGGCTAAAAAGTTTTGTTCTCGTTTTTCTATGATTAACCGAATGTATGTGAGAGTCCAAACAGACAGAAGGGTTACGGCCGAGCGCTGGACCTTCCTACCCGGCTGGGGTATATGTTCTTGTATGTTGTCTGACTGTTTGATTTGAATGTGTTGTGTAAGTGTCCTGTTGAATGTTACATGTTTGGGCTTTGACACGCTTCACTGTGGTTGTTAACTGTGTGGTGTGTCCTGAAATGTTATATGTTTGGGCTGTGTGACATGCTTAATGCTTTTCAGTAGCAACCCACTTATTCATATATAGCAACTGACAACATAAGAAGTCCGGACATACTTTGATAGTAGTTGTAGAAGTATCCTTATTGATAATAGATAAACTAATTCATAGTGATAGAACAGTAGATGAACAGGTGCCTGCACATGTCTCATGAAAATAAAATGGGTGTATGATTGCTGACGGCAGAGCAATACTGCCAAACTTATGAGTTCTTGTGGCAAACTTGATTCAGTGTCTTGACGTGTATACGCTGTTTCGCTGACTTGTCACAAGAAACAAAGTGTGTTTGATAAGATCCGACCATTTTATTACGGGAGGATCAGTATGTATGGATTCTGATGTGACTGATAAACCCATTCGTATCTTAAGCATAATCTAATACGTGAGACAACGCCCTGGCACACAATCAAAAAAAAAAAGAGAGAGAGCGGTTTTGTGTCCCCACAGTCCATAATGTAGAAAAGAGAGAAAAAAGCCTTTCTTATTTGGTGTGTGTGCTCACAGTGCAGAGTGTAGAGAAAAGAGAGGAAAGAAAGCCGTTTTGGTGTCACGGGTGCTGTGACTTACACACACACATTTCTGAATTGAGAAAGGAAATTATTTTAGAGAAAGCACTAGAGTTTAGATCCCACATTTGTTGATAGGCATTCATTTAATTTTTCTTTTAATCAGTTTTAAAGTGAATACTAACTGAGAAATGAAAAAGGTGAAGAGTTTAGAAGCTTGGTTCAAGAGCAAAACTTGGTTTATGATCAGCTGAGTCTCTAAACAGAACAGCAAAGGGCTTCATCGAACATTTAAAAAAGATTCAGATTGTTAGAATATCCAGAATTTATAGGAATGGTGGTGATTACTCTTATTTTCTAGAATGGAAATAACTGCACCATGTCTGTTTTATGAATTTAAGGGGCTAAAAAGTTTTGTTCTCGTTTTTCTATGATTAACCGAATGTATGTGAGAGTCCAAACAGACAGAAGGGTTACGGCCGAGCGCTGGACCTTCCAAAAAAGATGAGACAGGCTGGACCTGTGCCATACTAGTTAAGACCTGCCTGTGGATAACAGGTTCTTTAAACTCTCACACACACAAACTCACACACGTTCGCACACATACACCCATACACACACACATTCTTGAACTTGCTGCAAGATTAAACATTTGCATTAACTGACTCCAGCAACTCTGAGTCTCATTGAGAGACTTTTCTCAACAATTGGGTCCTCAAACCAGATCTCAACGTTTTTTCCGCTTTCCAGGGTCGGAGCTGAAACCATGCACGGGGGAGTCCAGTACTCCTAATGAAAGACCCCCTGCTGAATTGCGGTAATTAGGGGCCAGTGTCCACTGAAAGGGGGAAAAAGGGACGAGATCGTACTTTTGAATCAATGGCCAGAAGCCATTGGCAGTGCAGGCATCAACAATAATGGTGTTATTTCACCCATTAACACTTAAGGTACCTCATGCAGTGGCTGTGATATGGTTACTTAACAAAATATCTTTACCAGACATCTCTCCTACATAACAGTTCTTCTTTCACAGCCACACCTTGTTGTCGAGAGATGTGCTACACTTAATCCATCCACACTGCTACCTACCCCACAGATGGAAAGCCTCATGATTGCATGTCAGAAATAACCATCAGTGTTTTACCCAGGCCAGACTTAACTGATATACGTTATGAAAATGCAGAAATAACTATATTTATTCAACAGGTCAAGCAAAAAACCCTGATGGCACAAATGCTACAGGATTTGCAGTAGTAACAGAAACTGAAGTTTTCTTAAAACAACCACTACCAAAAAATTACTCTTTTCAAGCAGTCGAATTGGTAGCTTTAACTGAAGCTTGTAAATTAAATAACAAAAAGGTTGTTAACGTTTACACTGACAGTCAGTATGCCTTCTCAACTGTACATGTGTTAACACAGCATTGGAAAAACAGGTATGTTGACATCCACAGCTAAATGTATAAACTACAAATATTTTAGCATTATTAGATGTTATTCAATTGCCATCTACAATAGACTCGTATGAATGACCGGAAGGAAAACCATACTGCCAAAGAATTTGTTTAAATATGCTGCAGTATTGAGCCACGGACCATGTCATGTCTCAACAGGAGGGATGGAAGCAATAATGAACAAGGTTTTTACAGCATATGGTTTTACTAATTATTGAATTTTTTTTTTTAGAATAAATAAATGAATAAAGTTTTGTCTAGCAGGTCAAATATGTGCAAAATACATTCCACAGGGCAATCTAAGACCAAAACGAAGATAATTCCCTAAGCCAGTGTATCTTTTTCAACATATTTGTTTGTATTTCATTATTTCATTATTGTGTAGATTTCATTGAACTAAATTAATGTTAAGGGAAACGATTCTGCTCAGTGACAACAGAGGTTTTTACCAAATGGTCTGAAATATTTCCATGTGCACAAGCAGATGCACTCTCAGTAGCAAAATCACGCGTAAAATAACTCATTTCTAGATTTGAAATTCCTGAAAAGATCTTCAGTGATAATTTGACACACTTTGTAAACTATGTCATCTCACTGATGGCAAAGAACTTAAAATAGATCTTAGAAACCACTGTGATATAGAAGGTTTCGCTAACACATTGGAATTGTTTTACTATTTACATATGCATGTGCAGTGAAGAATTGCTTGCTGCTGATAAATGCAAAGAAGAACAGCTTACACATAGATGCTCACATATAGGCTGCTGAATGCAATGAAGACCTGCTTATCCAGTAAAGTTCAATGTCAATGTGTAATATTCAATTAGGATTTGCAAAACAGTGAAGTTAAACAATGAATGGGTCCATAGTCGGTATGAGAAGACTACAGGAATATTTACCTGGGTGTACGTTCAAACAGAGATGAGAAAATTGCGATAAATTATTGTTTGTTTGTTTGTTAGTATGTATATGAATGTTATGTGTATAAACTGTGTTGAGTTGTAGTTACTCAGTAGTGTCTCAGTGAAACAACCGACGGGGGAAGCCTTGCGGTGACAACAAAAGCAGTGTTTTACTGATCAGTCAAGTTGCTCCAGTGTACTCCATACAAACTGGTTGGCTACTGAAGGGATAGAAAATGGGGAATACTTGTTTTAAAGCAAACAAGGAATTAGATGGGAAAAATACATGTTTTAACGGGACCCAGACAATATTAAATACTCATACCGATGGGAGAAGAAGTGTAGTTTTGTAGGAAATCACAAAATTATTACATAAAATTAGTGAAATCAATTGAAGAATGCCTTTTTGAAGAGCTGTTTACCACAGATGAGCAGCTTTGCGACCAAGCACATTGTAGATCGCTTTACTGCCAAAATGATCTAGTTTAATGGATTGGTTTAGACATGCATAACAGCATTTTAAGAACAAAGAGAGAAACAAAAAGGGACAACGCTTCATGGTGGAAGGTGATGTATAAATAACTGTGTATATGATGAAGGAGAGACCATTTGAGCAGCACAGCCATTTCGCAGCACAGGGACAGCAGTCCAAGTTAAAGGATCTCCCACGTGGTATCACCTGTCACACTGTGTCAAGGCATCAAAAGAAGAAAAAATCACCAAACTCAAGGACAAAGAGACGAAGACTCCGGTGAACGAAGAGAGAGGACTTACAAACCAGAAATACAAAAGGATGCTCGATATCAAGATCCAGAAGAAGAGGCTAACAATGCCACGAACACTTACGATGCTGGGAATGATGCCAGCAATGAACAGAGAAGAAGATTCAGTGTCATCAATCTGCAACACGTGCCTCTAATGAGGGGGTGAATATAGAATCCTCAACGATTACAACGTCTCTGGGAACTGTGACAACAACAAGGTTTAAACCATTTTGATATATATTGTAACCTATTGGCTAAGGAATAGTGCTGAAAATTAGGTAAATCTAATCCACCACTGTCCTTGGTCTTCTGTAGGGTTTTTAAACTAATACGTGGTGGTTTGTTTTTCCACAGAAATTTGGAGATGCATGAATCTAGTGACTTAAACCAAGTAGCAAATGGTTTTATGGGGATCATTGAGAACAAATAGTTAACTTTTGGTAGTATCATCATTTTAATGGTTGTAACTCTCCCCATAAGTGATATAGGTAAGGACTTCCAACGAGAGAGATCGTCCTCTACTCTCTTTAATAATTGCACATAATTTAGCTTTGTTAGCTCTGAGAGCCTGGAGGAAATGTTTATGCCTAAATATCTAATATTTCCTGACTGTAAAGTGATCGCAGGTATATTCTGGACCCTACAGTTAATGGGCAGAACTGTGGTCTTAGACCATTTGATAGAGTAGTCAGAAAGTGCCGAGAATTTATTTATGAGTGTGATCGTGTGAGTGAGAGACGTCTCTGAGTTCTGAAGGAAAAATAATACATCATCAGCATAAAGACTTATTTTATGCTCAATATTTTGGGGTTGGATGCCTTTAATATTTCTATCTTGTCTGATAGCAGCTGCTAAAGGTTTGATGAAAATAGCAAAAAGTGAGGGAGAAAGTGAGCAACCCTGTCTTGTACCTCTCTGCAGACTGAAGCTTGGAGAAGTTTGATCATTTGTCCTGACACTTGCATTTGGGGAGCTATATAATATCCTTATCCAGTTGATGAAGTGTGACCCAAACCCAAATTTGTTTTATGCTGCGAATAAAAATTTCCAGTTCCCTCCATTAAATGCTTTTTCTGCATCTAGAGAGTCGATTGTGGTTTCCAAGTTGTTGATGGTAGAATAGTCTATGAGATTAACGATGCGGTTTGTGAACGAACTGTTGTGCCTACTGCTCTTCAGCCTTTCAAATGAAAGGTAGAATTTAAAACGTGACAAATGAACGAAGACCCAAGGAGTTGAGTCGTAAACTAATCAATACTGTTTCCTGTGCGAGGACCCGTCAGTCGAGGAGTTGAGTCATGAACGAATCAATACTGTTTCCTGTCCTGCTGACTGAGCTTATGAAGCTGCCGCCTGCCATGTGGTGAGGAAGGGTACTGCATGAAAATGAACGAATCACTCACTGAGACAACTCGTTACTCCCGAGTCATATAAAAAATTTGTTCATATCGAACGAATCGCTCACGAACGACACTTCACTATCTATTTGACGAGTTATGCATGAATTCGGATTTTGCAATAAAATTAATTCCTTCTCTCAAACCAAGTTCAAACTGCTTTGTCCTTCATATTAATCTATTTCTAATCTAGTTTCAACAATAAACAACCCCACATCATATTTGCTCTTCGCCCAAAGATCATTGGGCACTTCAGCCAACATGGGTATCGAAGACAAATCTTTTTCAGATTAAAAACATGCTTCAAAATGTGATTCTGTGGTAGGAATTAATTCCACAGTTCTTTGACAATGCATTGTACTCAAAAATGTTTTTTTGTATGCTGACAATCGTTCAGAAAACATCAAATTTGGATCAGCAGGTGAAACGGTCCAATCCGTTTCTTTCTGACATGTAGCAACAAACTCTCCCACACCTTGTCAATGCCAGTGTGTAGGTTTGGCCAAGGAAATGTGAGGGCGAGTACCACAAACATTAAAAAAATCGAATTGCTCTGGAGTGAGCGACACAGCCAATAAAGTAGGCGCACATATTTTTTCACTTCTTCTCATAGTCATTGTCAGGCCCCAAAGAAATGTGTGATGTTCAGTGCAAATCAGCAGGTTGCATGAAATCAGAAAGGGGTGAAACTAACGCTTTTGCTTCTTCCACTAGTTGTTGTGAAAAAGGAGAGCTGGGAAGTTTCCACTCATAAGCATATGTAAGTGCAGATGAATCAAACTGCACTGCTGTAAAAACTTTGTCAGGCTGTAACATAACGTTAACACCCTCTGGTGTAGAAGTTAAAATAATGCCTAATTTACACATGAGATCACAGCCCATCAGGTTAATGGGACACAACTCTGATAACAAAAATGAGTGTTTGAAGGAGAGCCCATCGGGAGTGACACACGCAATGGGCGATGTCATTTTCTCCTTCACAACCTGGCCTGATGCAGACATAGAGTAAACGTGGTTTCCACTTAACTTTGGAGGACAATCAACCTCCCCTGACGTCACTACTGATGAACATAAGTTCCTATATTCTGAGAGAAATATCTTTGCTCTAGGACGGAACTAGCATGCAAAACTTTACTACGTGAATCACAGTCGGCAAGCGTTTCTTCACTACACAGAGCAGGAAAAATGTGTGAGTGTGTTTGTGCTATCACCCATTAGTGGAGGCTCCGCTGCCGCGTGACGTCCAGAACCTGCCTCCCACCCTCAGTCAGCCTTTTGCCCAATTTCATCACTTTTCAGCTGTGGACACAGCCACAGTAAAAACAAATATTCGGATCATAGCTCTGGCGTGGCCCATTTCGACCTCCTCTCCCACACGTCCACGTCTTCAACTTCGGCCTCGTCCTCTGTTTACACCAACTGCGTAATACATGGTCATGGCTGCCAAATGCAGCTCCTTTTCACACTTGTCCCTTTTGGTTGTCTTACGCGTCTCAACTTGGTTATGAGCATGGCGAGCATATCGGCGAACCTCAGCCAAACGAGGACCCTCACACCATCCCACGTAAATGTTCTTTACTTCAGTGGCGACATCTGGCATGAGGCCTTTAATTATTGCATTGCATGCAATACTCTCCCATGGCCCTGATTCATTACCCAAATCCCTTGGTCTCTGATGACCGCTGTGCTTGCTGACTTCCTCAAGGATGCGGTGTACAAAATCATCAGTCCCTTCACCGGGTTTCTGTTTGCAGGTGTAAATGTGGGACATATTGATTTTGGTTGGAAATTGAGTGGTGATGGCTTGACACAGTCTTTGGATGGCTGCTTCATATTGAGCGTTATCATTATGTCCTCGTTCACTGTTGGTAGGTCGCAAATCCAGTTGTAGCATACTGGCCTCTATTTTGCAGAGGTCGTCAGTTTGAACTTTTTTGCCAATATGCGACGCAATTCAACCCCGGTCGGGCAGAATTGTGCGCAGAAATCTCGCAACTCGTCAGCAAAATGGGGTCCAGAAATCTCTGGATCTGGTAAGCATTGTTATGCTTCCATGATGTCAGTCTCAGTCCAGGGTCGATAAACCAGTAATGGTCCAGTGGGAACTGCAACTTTAACCATAGGCATGGTTTGAATCTGGTTTTGTTTTTTCTCACGTTTAGATCTCTGAAGTCCAGATTGTGGGTAAAGGATTTTTGTCACTTGCGTTAAAAGTTCTTGGGCAGGTACGCTGGAGAACCAAACGTCTTCCTTTTCCTCATCATCAGACCTATGTAACTGATGTTGTGAGAATGATGGAATTTCTTCCCGAGGGAGGATGGAAGAAGTCCCTTCTTCCCGAGAGCCAGAGGCTTGTGGCAGGGCTGGCTGTTGTTGTTGCAGGCGTCGTGGAGGGCAGGAGTCCAGGTCTGGATCCGGCACAGCGAGAGCGCTCAGGGTGGGGTAAAGAGGTGCAGAAGGAGAAAAAGTGTTATCAGTGGAATATGGTGGTGGTTTAAAAGAAGATTCAGTCTTAATCAGAGCTGAATTATGTTTTCGTCCACATACTAAATTATTATCATCATTCCGTCATGGCATTTGTTTAACATTTTCCTTTCTTTCTCTTAATACACTTTATTTTTTCCAACATTCTATACCTTTCTTACTTCTTATTTAAACTTAATTTTCTTTTTTTTGCTTCATCTCTTTCTCATATTTGCAAAACTTTTCTTCTAATTTTCTTATTTCTAACATACTAAAAGAACCTTCAGGTGGAAAACCTCTGGACCATATTTCTTTTTCATTTCAACATGCTTAGGTCCCCCGGTAGGGTCAAAAGTCTGAGACCTACTGTTTCCCATTCTCAGACTTGGAATGGGGAAATATATTCCTTCACTCAAAGGACGTCTCCAATGAGGACCTTTAATCTGTACTCACACTTCTTCGGAGTACTTCACACTTCTTCGGACTGCTTCAAAAGTTTCACTTACCCATGAAATCTCTGTCTCACTAATGACACAACCGGGAAACCCTCTTTTATTCAAATAAAAACTAAAAAGCAGTCCTATCGTCTCAGACTATCATATTTAAAAAATGATCCGAGCGCTGGTATTCAGGAAAAGGACCTGCCAGTCCTCTCTCTCAGAAAAGGCCTTGGAGGTATGAGGCTGGAACAGCTACTTCAGTCCAGGCTGGCCATGCACTGCGGTCCGGTCCAGAGACACCAGTCGAGGGATCCTGTTCGTGACGCCAAAATTGTGGACATTGAAGGGCATGTTGAAGGTGTGAATGTCCGACCATAGTTGGTAAAAAGCCGGTAAGAAAAGGTTAAAATACCCGACTCTACACAATCAATAGCGGGAGCGGAGTTGTTCGGCTAAAAGAAGGTGTGAAAGTCCGACCATGGTTTGTAAAAAGCGGGTAAGAAAAGGTTCGAATGCCAAAATATACACCATCAAAAGCGGAAGCCGAGGTGTTCGGCTGCAAGTAGGTGTGAATGTCAGATCATAATTTGCAAAAAGCTGATGAGAAAGGTGTGAATGACCAACAAAAGTTGCTGAAAAATGTGATTCTGTGGTAGGAATTAATTCCACAGTTCTTTGACAATGCATTGTACTCAAAAATGTTTTTTTGTATGCTGACAATCGTTCAGAAAACATCAAATTTGGATCAGCAGGTGAAACGGTCCAATCTGTTTCTTTCTGACATGTAGCAACAAACTCTCCCACACCTTGTCAATGCCAGTGTGTAGGTTTGGCCAAGGAAATGTGAGGGCGAGCACCACAAACATTAAAAAAATCGAATTGCTCTGGAGTGAGCGACACAGCCAATAAAGGAGGCGCACATATTTTTTCACTACTGTTTCCCATTCTCAGACTTGGAATGGGGAAATATATTCCTTCACTCAAAGGACGTCTCCAATGACGGTGTGAATGACCGACAATAATTGCTGAAAAATGTGTTAGAAAAGGTAAGAATGCCAGACCATTCATCATCAAAAGCGGGAGTAGAGGTGTTCCGCTGTAAGATGGTGCGAATGTCCGACCATAGTTGGTAAAAAGCGGGTAAAAAAAGGTTCGAATGCCCGAATATATACCATCAAAAGCGGAAGCGGAGGTGTTCGGCTGCAAGAAGGTGTGAACGTCCGACCAAAGTTTGTAAAAAGCAGGTAAGAAAAGGTGCGAATGCCCGAACATACACCATCAAAAGAGGGAGCGGAGGTGTTCCGCTGTAAGATGGTGCGAATGTCCGACCATAGTTGGTAAAAAGCGGGTAAGAAAAGGTTCGAATGCCCGAATATATACCATCAAAAGCGGAAGCGGAGGTGTTCGGCTGCAAGAAGGTGTGAATGTCCGACCAAAGTTTGTAAAAAGCAGTTAAGAAAAGGTTCGAATATCCAACCAAACAATCAAAAGTGGGAGCAGAGCTGTTCGACTGCAAGTAGGTGTGAATGTCCACCCATAATTCCTGAAAAATGGGTAAGAAAAGGTATGAATGCCCAACTATACATCATCAAAAGCAGAAGTGGATGTGTTCGGCCACAAGAAGGTTTGAATGTCCGACCATAGTTTGTAAAAGGCGGGTAAGAAAAGGTTCGAATGCCCGAACATACACAATCAAAAGAGGGAGCGGAGGTGTTTCGCTGTAAGAAGGTGTGAATGTCCGACCATAGTTGGTAAAAAGCGGGTAAGAAAAGGTTAAATTACCCGACTCTACACAATCAATAGCAGGAGCGGAGTTGTTCGGCTAAAAGAAGGTGTGAAAGTCCGACCATGGTTTGTAAAAAGCGGGTAAGAAAAGGTTCGAATGCCAAAATATACACCATCAAAAGCGGAAGCCGAGGTGTTCGGCTGCAAGTAGGTGTGAATGTCAGATCATAATTTGCAAAAAGCTGATGAGAAAGGTGTGAATGACCGACAATAATTGCTGAAAAATGTGTTAGAAAAGGTAAGAATGCCGGACAATTCATCATCAAAAGCGGGAGAAGAGGTGTTCGGCTGCAAGAAGCTGTGAATGTCCAGCCATAATTACCTAAAAACGGGTAAGAAAAGGTAGTATTGCCAGACCATAAATGATCAAAACAGGGAGCGGAGGTGTTCCGCCGAAAGAAGGTGTGAATGTCCGACCATAATTGGTAAAAAGCGGGTAAGAAAAGGTTAAAATACCCGACTGTACACAATCAATAGCGGGAGCGGAGTTGTTTGGCTACTAAAAGGTGTGAAAGTCCGACCATGGTTTGTAAAAAGCGGGTACGAAAAGGTGCGAATGTCCGACAATATATGATCAAAAGAGAGAGCGGAGGTTTTCGGATACAAGAAGGTTTGAATGTCCCACCATAGTTTGTAAAAAGCGGGTAAGAAAAGGTTCGAAAGCCCGACTATACACCATCAAAAGCGGGAGCAGAGGTGTTCCGCTGTAAGACGGTGTGAATGTCCGACCATAGTTGGTAAAAAGCGGGTAAGAAAAGGTTAAAATACCCGACTGTACAAAATCAATAGCGGGAGCGGAGTTGTTTGGCTACAAGAAGGTGTGAAAGTCACACCATGGTTTGTAAAAACCGGGAAGAAAAGGCTCGAAAGCCCGACTATACACAATCAAAAAGAAGGTTTGAATGTCCATCAATAATTGCTTTAAAACAAGAAAGTAAATTTTCGAATATCAAACCGTACATGATCATAAGCGGGAGAGGAGGTGTTCCGCTGTAAGACGGTGTGAATGTCCGACCATAGTTGGTAAAAAGCGGGTAAGAAAAGGTTAAAATACCCGACTGTACACAATCAATAGCGGGAGCGGAGTTGTTCGGCTACTAAAAGGTGTGAAAGTCCGACCCTGGTTTGTAAAAGCGGGTAAGAAAAGGTTCGAATGCCCGAACATACACCATCAAAAGAGGGAGCGGAGGTGTTCCGCTGTAAGACGGTGTGAATGTCCGATCATAGTTGGTAAAAAGCGGGTAAGAAAAGGTTAAAATACCCGACTGTACACAATCAAAAGAGGGAGCGGAGTTGTTCAGCTAAGAGAAGGTGTGAAAGTCCGACCATGGTTTGTAAAAAGCGGGTAAGAAAAGGTTCGTATGCCCGAATATACACTATCAAAACCGGAAGCGTAGGTGTTCGGCTGCAAGAAGGTGTGAACGTCCGACCAAAGTTTGTAAAAAAGCAGTTAAGAAAAGGTTCGAATATCTAACCAAACATAATCAAAAGCGGGAGCAGAGCTGTTTGACTGCAAGTAGGTGTGACTGTCAGAGAATAATTTGCAAAAAGCTGATGAGAAAGGGTGAGAAATCCCGACTATACACCATCAAATGCGGTAGCGGAGTTGTTCGACTGTGAGTAGGTGTGATTCTCCAACCATAATTGCTGAAAAATGTGTTAGAAAAGGTAAGAATGCCGGTCCATACATCATCAAAAGCGGGAGAGGTGGTGTTCGGCTGCAAGTAGGTGTGAATGTCCATTAATAATTGCTTTAAAACATGAAAGAAAATTTTCGAATATCAAACCTTACATGATCATTAGCGGGAGAGGAGGTGTTCAGCTGCAAGAAGATGTGAATATCCACCCATAATTACTGAAAAATGGGTAGGAAAAGATGCGAATGTCCAACCATAAATCATCAAAAGCAGGAGTGGAGTTGTTCAGCTACAAGAAGGTATGAAAGTCCAACCATGGTTTGTAAAAAGCGGGTAAGAGAAGGTTCGAATACTGAAAAATGTGTTAGAAAAGGTAAGAATGCCGGACCATATATCATCAAAAGCGGGAGAGGTTGTGTTCGGCTGCAAGAAGGTGTGAATGTCCAGCCATAATTACTCACAAACGGGTAAGAAAAGGTACTATTGCCAGACCATATATGATCAAAACAGGGAGCGGAGGTGGTTCAGCTGCAAGAAGGTTTGAATGTCCGACTAAAGTTTGTAAAAAGCGGGTAAGACAAGGTGTGAATGCCCGACAATGTATGATCAAAAGAGGTGCGGAGGTTTACAGCTGCAAGAAGGTCTGAATATCCACCCATAATTACTGAAAAATGGGTAAGAAAAGGTGCGAAAGCCCAACCGCACATGATCATAAGTGGATGAGAAGGTGTTCGACTGCAAGTAGGTGTGAATGTAAGATCATAATTTGTAAAAAGCGGGTAAGAAAAGGTAAGAATGCCCAACCATAAATTATCAAAAGTGGCAGCAGAGTTTCGGCTGGTATTTATCAATGTCTAGATAGATTTCAACAAAAAACAACGTTGTACTTTGCAGTAAAAGAAAGTGCAAATCAAAAGTTTTAGGAATCCGAGAATAAGCTTATTTTCATGAGTTCTGCACGATTTCGGATTTTATGTATAAAATGAATTTCTTCACGCAAACTAAGTTAACACTGCTTTGTCCTTCATATGTACCCATTTCTACATATATTTCAAGCATAAACTTCCTCATATTACCCTGAATGAGAAAGAGCCACACTTGTGATTAAGCCATACCTCCCTTTTGAGGAGTTCTGCATGATTTGGGATTTTATCTATAAAATTAATTCCTTCACTCAAACTATGTTAAAACGGCTTTTACCTTCATATTTATCAATGTCTCGATAGATTTAAACAAAAAAACCACGTTGTACTTTTCAATAAAAGAAAGAGCCAATCAAAAGTTTTAGGAATCCGAGAATAAGCTTATTTTCATGAGTTCTGCACGATTTCGGATTTTATGTATAAAATGAATTCATTCACTCAAACCAAGTTAAAACTGCTTTTTCCTTCATATTTATCAATGTCTAGATCGACTTCAACAAAGAACAACATTGTATTTTGCAGTAGAAGAAAGAGCAAAACTGAAGGATCAGGAATCCGAGAATAAGCTTCTTTTCATACGTTCTGCATGATTTGGGATTTTATGTATAAAATGAATTCCTTCACTCAAACTAAGTTAACACTGCTTTGTCCTTCATATGTACCCATTTCTACATATATTTCAAGCATAAACTTCCTCATACTACCCTGAATGAGAAAGAACCACACTTGTGATTAAGCCATACGCCCCTTTTGAGGAGTTCTGCATGATTTGGGATTTTATCTATAAAATCAATTCCTTCACTCAAACTATGTTAAAACGGCTTTTACCTTCATATTTATCAATGTCTCGATAGATTTAAACAAAAAAACAACGTTGTTTAAATATTTCTAGACATGGTAAATATGAAGGACAAATCAGTTTTAACATAGTTTGAGTGAAGTAATGCATTTTATAAGCAAAATCCCAAATCATGCAGAACTCACGAAATGCTTTTTCTCACTTTTCACTGCTTTTTACAAACTTTGGTCGGACGTTCACACCTTCTTGCATCCGAACACCTCCGCTTCCGCTTTTGATGATGTATATTCGGGCATTCGAACCTTTTTTTACCCGCTTTTTACAAACCATTGTCGGACTTTCACACCTTCTTGCAGCCGAACACCACCTCTCCCGCTTTTAATGATGTATGGTCCAGTATTCTTACCTTTTCTAACACATTTTTCAGCAATTATGGTCGGACATTCACACCTACTCACAGCTGGACACCTCCGCTCTCGCTTTTGATTATACAATGAAGGGACATCGCTCCTTGTCTTACCAGCTTTTTACAAACTTTAGTCGAACATTCACACCTTCTTGCAGCTGAACACCTCCGCTCCCGCTTTTGATGATGTATAGTCGGGCTTTCGAGCCTTTTCTTACCCGGTTTTTACAAATTATGGTTGGACATTCAGACCTTGCAGCCGAACACCTCCGCTCTCTCTTTTGATCATACATTGTTGGGCATTCGCACCTTGTCTTACCCGCTTTTTACAAACTATAGTCAGACATTCACACCTTGCAGCTGAACCTCCGCTCCCTGTTTTGATCATGTATGGTCTGGTAATACTACCTTTTCTTCCCCCGTTTGTGAGTAATTATGGCTGGACATTCACACCTACTTGCAGTCGAACAGCTCTGCTCCCGCTTTTGATTATGTTTGGTTGGATATTCGAACCTTTTCTTAACTGCTTTTTACAAACCATGGTCGGACTTTCACACCTTCTTGTAGCCGAACAACTCCGCTCCCGCTATTGATTGTGTACAGTCGGGTATTTTAACCTTTTCTTACCCGCTTTTTACCAACTATGGTCGGACATTCACACCGTCTTACAGCGGAACACCTCCGCTCCCGCTTTTTATGGTGTATAGTCGGGCATTCGAACCTTTTCTTACCCGCTATTTACAAACTATGGTAGGACATACAAACCTTCGTGTATCCGAAAACCTCCGCTCTCTCTTTTGATCATACATTGTCGGACATTCGCACCTTTTCTTACCCGCTTTTTACAAACCATGGTCGGACTGTCACACCTTCTTGTAGCCGAACACATCCGCTCCCGCTATTGATTGTGTACAGTCGGGTATTTTAACCTTTTCTTACCCGCTTTTTACCAAGTATGGTTGGACATTCACACTTTCGTACAGCGGAACACCTCCGCTCCCTCTTTTGATGGTGTATGTTCGGGCATTCAAACCTTTTCTTACCCGCTTTTTCCAAACTATGGTCGGCTATTCACAGCTTCCTCTCCACCATACTTGTATGGTGGGATATTCACACCCACTTGCATCCGAAAACCTCCGCCCCAAATTTTGTTGATATTTAGTCGGACATTCGCACCTTACCCGCTTCTGGCAAACTATGGCCTTCTTGCAGCCAAACAACTCTGATCTCGCTTTTGATGATGTAAGGTTGGGCATTCAGACCTTGCTTCACCTGCTTTTCACCAAATATAGTCGGACATTCACACCTTCTTGCAGCCGAACACTTCCGCTCCACCTTTTAGTGTTCTATCACACCTTTTTTTTCACCGCATTTTATACATTATGGTTGGAAATTTTCAACCACTTTCATCCGAAGACCTCTCCTCCCGCTTTTGTTAATATATTTGAACTTTACTTTGACATTCAAACCTTCTTGCAGCTGAACCACCTCCGCTCCCTGTTTTGATCATATATGGTCTGGCAATACTACCTTTTCTTACCCGTTTGTGAGTAATTATGGCTGGACATTCACACCTACTCACAGCCGAACAACTCCGCTCCCGCATTTGATGGTGTATAGTCGGGCATTCTCACCCTTTCTCATCAGCTTTTTGCAAATTATGATCTGACATTCACACCTACTTGCAGTCGAACAGCTCTGCTCCCGCTTTTGATTATGTTTGGTTGGATATTCGAACCTTTTCTTAACTTCTTTTTACATATTTTGGTTGGACGTTCACACCTTCTTGTTGCCGAACACTTCCACTCCTGCTTTTGATGATGTATGGTTGGGCATTCACACCTTTTTTTGCCCATTTTTCAGGAATTATGGGTGGACATTCACACCTTGCAGCTGAACACCTCCTATCCCACTTATGATCATGTGCGGTTTGATTTTCGAAAAGTTTCTTTCATGTTTTCTAGCAATTATTGATGGACATGTAGACCTTCTTGCAGCTGAACACCTCCGCTCCCGCTTTTGATCATACATTGTCAGGCATTCGCACCTTGTCTTACCCACTTTTTACAAACTTTAGTCGAACAGTCACACCTTTTTGCAGCCGAACACCACCTCTACCGCTTTTGATGATGTATGGTCCAGCATTCTTACCTTTTCTAACACATTCTTCAGCAATTATGGTCGGACATTCACACCTACTCAGAGCCGAACACCTCCGCTCCCGCATTTGATGGTCTATAGTCGGGCATTCTACAGCGGAAAAGACTCATTCTTATGTTTGGTTAGATATTCGAACCTTTTCTTAACTGCTTTTTACAAACTTTGGTCGGACGTTCACAATATCTTGCAGCCGAACACCTCCGCTTCCGCTTTTGATGGTGTATATTCGGGCATACGAACCTTTTCTTACCCGCTTTTTACAAACCAAGGTCGGACTTTCACACCTTCTCTTAGCTGAACAACTCCGCTCCCTCTTTTGATGGTGTACAGTCGGGTAATTTAACCTTTTCTTACCCGCTTTTTACCATCTATGGTCGGACATTCACACCGTCTTACAGCGGAACACCTCCGCTCCCTCTTTTGATGATGTATGGTTAGGCAATCGCACCTTTTCTTACCCATTTTTCAGTAATTATGGGTAGACATTCACACCTTCTTGCAGCTGAACACCTCCTCTCCTGCTTATGATCATGTGCAGTTTGATATTTGAAAATTTTCTTTCATGTTTTCTAGCAATTATTGATGGACATTCAGACCGTCTTGAAGTTGAACACCTCCGCTCCCACTTTTGATGGTGTATAGTCGGGCTTTCGAGCCTTTTCTTCCCCGGTTTTTACAAATTATGGTTGGACATTCAGACCTTCTTGCAGCCGAAAACCTCCACTCCCTCTTTTGATCATACATTGTCGGGCATTCGCACCTTTTCTTACCCGCTTTTTACAAACCATGGTCGGACTTTCACACCTTCTTGTAGCGGAACAACTCCGCTCCCGCTATTGATTGTGTACAGTCGGGTATTTTAACCTTTTCTTACCCGCTTTTTACCAACTATTGTTGGACATTCACACCGTCTTACAGCGGAACACCTCCGCTCCCTCTTTTGATGGTGTATGTTCGGGCACTCGAACCTTTTCTTACCCGCTTTTTACAAACTATGGTCAGACATTCAAACCTTCTTGTAGCCGAACACATCCACTCCTGCTTTTGATGATGGGTATTCAAACCTACTTGTTGCCCGCTTTTTATTAATTATGGGTGGACATACACACCTTGTCGCAGCCAAACACCTCCGCTCCCTGTTTTGATCATGTATGATTGGACATTCGCACCTTTTCTCACCCGCTTTTTACTATGGTCGGCCATTCACAGCTTCCTCTCCACCATACTTGTATGGTGGAATATTCACACCCACTTGCATCCGAAGACCTCCGCCCCCACTTTTGTTGATATTTAGCCGGTCATTCGCAGCTTACCCGCTTTTGGCAAACTATGGCCTTCTTGCAGCCAAACACCTCTGATCTCGTTTTTGATGATGTAAGGTTGGGCATTCAGACCTTGCTTCACCTGCTTTTCACCAAATATAGTCGAACAGTCACACCTTCTTGCAGCCGAACACTTCTGCTCCACCTTTTAGTGTTCTATGGGGTATTCACACCTTTTTTTTCATCGCATTTTATTGATTATGGTTGGAAATTCTCACCCACTCTTATCCGAAGACCTCTCCTCCTGCTTTTGTTAATATATAGTCGAGCATTCAAACCTTTTCTTACCCGCTTTTTACAAATTATGGTTGAACATTCACACCTACTTGCAGCCGAACACCTCCGCTCCCGCTTTTGATGGTGTATAGTCGGGCTTTCGAGCCTTTTCTTCCCCGGTTTTTACAAATTATGGTTGTACATTCAGACCTTGCAGCCGAAAACCTCCGCTCCCTCATTTGATCATACATTGTCAGGCATTCGCACCTTGTCTTACCCGCTTTTTATAAACTTTAGTCAGATATTCACACCTTGCAGCTGAACCACCTCCGCTCCCTGTTTTGATAATGTATGGTCTGGCAATACTACCTTTTCTTACCGGTTTGTGAGTAATTATGGCTGTATATTCACACCTACTTGCAGCCGAACACCACTTTTCCCGCTTTTGATGATGTATGGTCCGGCATTCTAGTCTTTTCTAACACATTTTTCAGCAATTATGGTTTGACATTCACACCTACTCACAGCCGAACACTTCCGCTCCCGCATTTGATGGTGTATAGCCGGGCATTCTCACCCTTTCTCATCAGCTTTTTGCAAATTATGATCTGACATTCACACCTACTTGCAGTCGAACAGCTCTGCTCCCGCTTTTGATTATGTTTGGTTGGATATTCGAAACTTTTCTTCACTGCTTTTTACAAACTTTGGTCGGACGTTCACACCTTCTTGTAGCCGAACACATCCACTCCTGCTTTTGATGATGGGTATTCAAACCTACTTGTTGCCCGCTTTTCATTAATTATGGGTGGACATACACACCTTGTCGCAGCCAAACACCTCCGCTCCCTGTTAGGATCATGTATGGTTGGGCATTCGTACCTTTTCTTACCCATTTTGCAGTAATTATGGGTGGACATTCACACCTTCTTGCATTTGAACACCTCCTCTCCCGCTTATGATCATGTGCGGTTTGATATTCGAAAATTCTCTTCCATGTTTTCTAGCAATTATTGATGGACATTCAGACCTTCTTGCAACTGAACACCTCCGCTCCAGCTGTTGATGGTGTATAGTCGGGCTTTCGAGCCTTTTCTTCCCAGATTTTTACAAAATATGGATGGACATTCAGACCTTGTTTCAGCCGAAAACCTCCTCTCCCTCTTTTGATCATACATTGTCGGGCATTCACACCTTTTCTTACCCGCTTTTTACAAACCATGGTCGGACTTTCACACCTTTTAGTAGCGGAACAACTCTGCTCCCGCTATTGATTGTGTACAATCGGGTATTTTAACCTTTTCTTACCTGCTTTTTGCCAACTATGGTCGGACATTCACACCTTCTTACAGCTGAACACCTCCGCTCCCTCCTTTGATGGTGTATGTTCGGGCATTCGAACCTTTTCTTACCCGCTTTTTACAAACTATGGTCAGACATTCACACCTTCTTGCAGCCGAACACTTCCGCTCTACCTTTTAGTGTTCTATGGGGTATTCACACCTTTTTTTTCACCGCATTTTATAGATTATGGTTGTAAATTCTCACCCACTCTTATCCGAAGACCTCTCCTCCTGCTTTGGTTAATATATAGTCGGGCATTCGAACCTTTTCTTACCCGCTTTTTACAAATTATGGTCGAACATTCACACCTACTTGCAGCCGAACACCTCCGCTCCCGCTTTTGATGGTGTATAGTCGGGCTTTCGAGCCTTTTCTTCCCCGGTTTTTACAAATTATGGTTGGACATTCAGACCTTGCAGCCGAAAACCTCCGCTCCCTCTTTTGATCATACATTGTCATGCATTCGCACCTACTTGCAGCCGAATAGTTCCGCTCCACCTTTTAGTGATGTATGGTTGGCATTTGCACCTTTTCTTACCCTTTCTTACCCTACTGATTGCTTAAGATGAAGTTGTTTTTTCTCAAACTACAACATTTTTTTAATTGTTGAAACTTGATTTGAAGTGGATAAATAAGGAGGACAAACAGTTTTAAGTCAGGCTGATAGAAGGAATTAATTTTATAGCAAAATCTGTATTTCGTCATATGTCGAGAGATGCTTATTGCTGAAGAAGTTCTTTCTCATTCTAGAAAGTACAACGTTGTTTATCGTTGAAACTTGATTAGACATGAATAAATATGAAGTACAAAGCAGTCTTAACTTGGTTAGAGTTAAGGAATTCGTTTTATAGGAGAATCCGAATTCGTGCATAACTCGTAAAATAGAGCTTATTTTCGGATTCCTGAAGAATGAGTCTGGTTCTTTCTCATAATACAAAGTTTGTTGTTTATTGTTGAAACTTCATCAGAAGTGAAGAAATAAATGAATGCCTATCAACAAATGTGGGATCTAAACTCTAGTGCTTCCTCTAAAATAATTTCCTTTCTCAATTCAGAAATGTGTGTGTGTAAGTCACAACACCCGTGACACCAAAACGGCTTTCTTTTCTCTCTTTTCTCTACACTCTGCACTGTGAGCACACACACCAAATCAGAAAGGCTTTTTTCTCTCTTTTCTACATTATGGACTGTGGGGACACAAAACCGCTCTCTCTTTTTTTTTTTGATTGTGTGCCAGGGCGTTGTCTCACGTATTAGATTATGCTTACGATACGAATGGGTTTATCAGTCACATCAGAATCCATACATACTGATCCTCCCCTAATAAAATGGTCGGATCTTATCAAACACACTTTGTTTCTTGTGACAATCAAGTCAGCGAAACAGCGTATACACGTCAAGACACTGAATCAAGTTTGCCACAAGAACTCATAAGTTTGGCAGTATTGCTCTGCCGTCAGCAATCATACACCCATTTTATTTTCGTGAGACATGTGCAGGCACCTGTTCATCTACTGTTCTATCACTATGAATTAGTTTATCTATTATCAATAAGGATACTTCTACAACTACTCTATCAAAGTATGTCCAGACTTCTTATGTTGTCAGTTGCTATATATGAATAAGTGGGTAGCTACTGACAAGCATTAAGCATGTCACACAGCCCAAACATATAACATTTCAGGACACACCACACAGTTAACAACCACAGTGAAGTGTCAAAGCCCAAACATGTAACATTCAACAGGACACTTACACAACACATTCAAATCAAACAGTCAGACAACATACAAGAACATATACCCCAGCCGGCATTGCTCCCTGCCTATTTTCCTACAGCTCACTATGTGTGCGCACACCTTTATTCACAAACTCTTCAACTTATACTCTTTTACCAAAGCTGCTACAGCTCGATTGGCCGAATACCGAATAATCCTAATTCGGTGAATTTGACATCTGCCTTACATGTAACAGATTAGCGGTTTAGCAGTTTTAATTTAGTTTGAGTGAAGGAATTCATTTTATAGCAAAATCCGAAATCGTGAAGAACTCATGAAAGTAAGCTTATTCTCGGATTCCTGAAACTTTAGATTTGCTATTTCTTTTCCTGCAAAGTACAACGTTGTTTTTTTTGTTTAAATCTTTCAAGACATGGTAAATATGAAGGACAAAGCAGTTTTAACATAGTTTGAGTGAAGGAATTCATTTTATTGATAAAATCCCAAGAGTCTGCTGAGAAAAGAGAGTGAATGCGAAGTAGACTTTAACACGGCTCTGGGAGCGAGCCGAGTGCGGGCTAACCGGGAGAATTGCTTGAAAGAAACGCGACACCGAATGAGCGGTCAGAACAAAGCCTCAATACGGTTTTCCCGTGGTGTTTTTGTTGCTGCCTTGTCTTTTGCACAGAGTAAAAGACAAGGCAGCCATCGAATAGGGCCCGATTGTTCCTACTTGGTCAGCCGAGGAGCAAGGGGGGGGGGCAAGCGTCTCAACCAAGCAAAGCTCACCATGGGGAAGGTGGCTATGACAACTAGCCTGCACTAATGCACGAGCAGCACTAATGAGTTGTTTCTATTTTTGGCAGGCTTTACCTTTGCGGGTGAAGCCCTTTCTGTCTGTGCAAAAGAAATCTTGTTACTGTGCAGAGTGACTTCTCTGAGTAGAGTCGCCTTACTTGTTGCGACTGTGCCGATGTTCGAAGCTGGAGTGCAAAGTTGTTGCTTGAATGGTGCTTGCTGGAGCGTGCGGGAGAGCAAAGTTATACCATTTAAAATGGCTGAAGAGTGCTCAGTGCAGCAGGTGGGCGGAGGTGCAAAGTGACACTCTGGCCACCTATGGCCATAAAAAGAACAGGGGTGTTAGCGGACAAGTGCGCATTGTGCCAGGAAGGGCCCTCGGACGTGAACCAGTGCATAGTTGTCGCTTCTCGGCCTTTTGGCTAAGATCAAGTGTAGTATCTGTTCTTATCAGTTTAATATCTGATATGTCCTCTATACGAGGACTAAATATTAAATGGATTTTTAGCAATAGGAGTTGAAAAATTAGCTTGCTCCGTTCACTCCAAGCATTGACCCCGTACTGCAGTGCCGCTGGGAACGGTGCGCTCTTCTCTACTCTTGTGAAAAAGCAAACAGCGGTGCAGGATGCAAGTTTCAGGGAGCCCAAGATGAAACTTTCTTTTAGTCTGCTGAGAAAAGAGAGTGAATGCGAAGTAGACTTTAACACGGCTCTGGGAGCGAGCCGAGTGCGGGCTAACCGGGAGAATTGCTTGAAAGAAAAGCCATACCAAATGAGCGGTCAGAACAAAGCCTCAATACAGTGTTCCCGTTGTGTTTTTGTTGCTGCCGCTGTTTGCTTTTTCACAAGAGCGCACCTGTTGAGGGGGGTTCTGGGGGGGCCTGGGTGATGGTGGGTCTCAGGCCTGGGCTGCTGCGACTGGTGTGACCGGGTGGTTTGTTTGTTTGTTTTTTGTTGTTGTTTGTTTGTTTTTTGTAGAGGTCCTCCGGAGTGGGGTTGGGTTGAGTGGGGTGGGGCGGGATGGGTACCTTCTGGGGGTACAGTAGCTCCCAGAATATGGTCGCTGCAGGCCCCGAGCCTGGTGGACATCAGGCCCTCCTGTCCTGTGTTGGCTCCCTGGTAGCGGGGATGCCTATTGCAGCCAGTCCCTGGCTGCCCCCAGTGTATATCCCCATACCCCTCTCCCTTCTGGCTCCTGTACACAGCACACTCTCACACATGAAGGGTATTGGGGGCGTGTGTGTTCGGTGGGGTGTAGTGGACTCTGCAGTAGTTGCACTCTGCAGTTCCCACCCCTGTTTTAATTACACCTTAGACATTACTACTTATCAAACACACTCACACACACACATTAGGTCTTGGGGGGTGGTTACACTGAGTGGCATCTGGTGGGCGGGGCTCTTTGGGTATGTAGGCTTCCCAGAGGGCCACGCTCCCAGTTCTACAAGTTTGGCTGCCCCTCAATTTTAATTGCTCACTATTAGAAAATATTGAAGAGCCAGAAGGGTGAGGGGAGGGGTCTTCTTCGCACACCCCTGCTTCCTGGTTGCTGCTCGGGGTGGGAGGGGCCAGGAGGATTAATTAATTGTTCTGCTGGTTTGGGGTCTGTGGTGGCTGGGGGGCTGCTGGCCCCCTGGTGTGCCCGCTGCACTACACCCCAGCGGAGTCGAGGGAGGGAGGACGTGTGGATGTATGGGACATGAAAGTGTGTGTGGTAATGATTGGGCCTGGATCTTGGACTTGCTGTCGCCTGGCCTGCCTGTGCTTCTCCCGATGGGGGGGGCGGCGTGGCCTCTCTCCGCTGCTCGCGACTTCACCCACCTGTGGGCACGTCTTGACTCCCAGGGCACTTGGCCAGGGGTGCTGGGGCAGGCGCTGACCCACTGTGTGGCTGTCTGGGGCGCTTGGCCCTCCTGGGTATTGGGTGGGGCCTCTGCCGGGGGGTTTGGGGGCGCTCGGGCTCCTGGGGCCCGGATCCAGTGCACGGCCCATGTCTGGGCGGCTGGGGCCTGGCGACGTCGGTGGGCTGTTGCCCCTGGCTCCCGGAGGGCCTCTGCCCTATGCTTATGGGGGCTCTTTCCGGGGGCTTCCTCTGCAGTCTTCTGGGTGGATGCGTGGTTGCCCCTGCGGTGGGCTTCCTGGGTTCTGTGCTCTGTGGGGGCTGCTGGTGGCCCGGGTCTTGTGGCCCTCTCTGCCTGCTTCTGATTGCTTGGGGGGGCTGTGGATTGTGGCCCTGTATGCTTATACACTCATAACTAAGCACGGTTATCATGTAGGTCCTGTGCCATGGGTGTTGCATGTTCTCACACACACACAACCACATTCATTAGTCCAGTAGCATGGTCGCTAAGCAGTTGATGTATTATCATGTCGTCTCAGGTCATCTATATCCACAGCTGTGTTGTATGCGATGTATGTTCTGTTTTTCTCTTCTTTCCTCTTCTTCTTTCCTTGTCCCCCGGTCCGGTTCAGTTCTATTACATGTCATATATTGTAAACAGAAATAAATAAATGGGCATCAAGGGGAGCTTTACATTTATAAAACTTCCCTTGGCAAAGCAAATCTGTTTGGCATCAAAGGTATTCAGACTACAATTCTGCTGCCATAATGCTGAACACGATAAGGGGAAAAAAAAGTAAAGAAGACAGTTCTGCCGAAAGCCAGGGACTAGACCTGTTCTAAGTTCTGTACTTTTTAAAAGGGAGCCAACACAGGACAGGAGGGCCTGATGTCCACCAGGCTCGGGGCCTGCAGCGACCATATTCTGGGAGCTACTGTACCCCCAGAAGGTACCCATCCCGCCCCACCCCACTAAACCCAACCCCACTCCGGAGGACCTCTACAAAAAACAAACAAACAACAACAAAAAACAAACAAACAAACCACCCGGTCACACCAGTCGCAGCAGCCCGGGCCTGAGACCCACCATCACCCAGGCCCCCCCAGGCCCCCCCTCAACAGGTGCGCTCTTGTGAAAAAGCAAACAGCGGCAGCAACAAAAACACAACGGGAACACCGTATTGAGGCTTTGTTCTGACCGCTCATTTGGTATGGCGTTTCTTTCAAGCAATTCTCCCGGTTAGCCCACACTCGGCTCGCTCCCAGAGCTGTGTTAAAGTCTACTTCGCATTCACTCTCTTTTCTCAGCAGACTAAAAGAAAGTTTCATCTTGGGCTCCCTGAAACTTCCATCCTGCACCGCTGTTTGCTTTTTCACAAGAGCAGAGAAGAGCGCACCGTTCCCAGCGGCACTGCAGTACTGGGTCGATGCTTGGAGTGAACGGAGCAAGCTTCTTTTTCAACTCCTATTCTTAAAAATCCATTTAATATGTAGTCCTCGTATAGAGGACATATTAAACTGATAAGAACAGATACTACACTTGATCTTAGCCAAAAGGCCGAGAAGCGATAACTGTCCACTGTTTCAGGTCCGAGGGCCCTTGCTGGCACAATGCGCACTTGTAGCAGTGTTCTTTTTATGGCCATAGGTGGCCAGAGTGTCACGTTGCACCTCCGCCCACCCGCTGCACTGAGCACTCTTCAGCCCTTTTAAATGGTATAACTTTGCACTCCCGCATGCTCCAGCAAGCACCATTCAAGCAACAACTTTGCACTCCAGCTTCGAACATCGGCACAATCGCAACAAGTAAGGCGACTCTACTCAGAGAAGTCACTCTGCACAGTAACAAGATTTCTTTTGCACAGACAGAAAGGGCTTCACCCGCAAAGGTAAAGCCTGCCAAAAATAGAAACAACTCATTAGTGCTGCTCTCCACGAAAGTCTTTAGTAAAAGGCGAAAGACTTGTATGTTATGAAGAGAAACCAGAGTACGATTATCCGTCACTGCGGGAGCAGGGCATCAGGCTAGTTGCCATAGCCACCTTCCCCATGGTGAGCGTTGCTTGGTTGAAACGCTTGCCCCTGTGCAATCGACAAGGCAGCAACAAAAACACCACGGGAACACCGTATTGAGGCTTTGTTCTGACCGCTCATTTGGTGTCGCGTTTCTTTCAAGCAATTCTCCCGGTTAGCCCACACTCGGCTCGCTCCCAGAGCCGTGTTAAAGTCTACTTCGCATTCACTCTCTTTTCTCAGCAGACTCTTGGGATTTTATCTATAAAATGAATTCCTTCACTCAAACTATGTTAAAACTGCTTTGTCCTTCATATTTACCATGTCTAGAAAGATTTAAACAAAAAAAAAACAACGTTGTACTTTGCAGTAAAAGAAAGAGCAAATCTAAAGTTTCAGGAATCCGAGAATAAGCTTACTTTCATGAGTTCTTCACGATTTCGGATTTTGCTATAAAATGAATTCCTTCACTCAAACTAAATTAAAACTGCTAAACCGCTAATCTGTTACATGTAAGGCAGATGTCAAATTCACCGAAATAGGATCTAAGGGTATTCGGCCAATCGAGCTGTAGCAGCTTTGGTAAAAGAGTATAAGTTGAAGAGTTTGTGAATAAAGGTGTGCGCACACATAGTGAGCTGTAGGAAAATAGGCAGGGAGCAATGCCGGCTGGGGTATATGTTCTTGTATGTTGTCTGACTGTTTGATTTGAATGTGTTGTGTAAGTGTCCTGTTGAATGTTACATGTTTGGGCTTTGACTGTGTGGTTGTTAACTGTGTGGTGTGTCCTGAAATGTTATATGTTTGGGCTGTGTGACATGCTTAATGCTTGTCAGTAGCTACCCACTTATTCATATATAGCAACTGACAACATAAGAAGTCTGGACATACTTTGATAGTAGTTGTAGAAGTATCCTTATTGATAATAGATAAACTAATTCATAGTGATAGAACAGTAGATGAACAGGTGCCTGCACATGTCTCACGAAAATAAAATGGGTGTATGATTGCTGACGGCAGAGCAATACTGCCAAACTTATGAGTTCTTGTGGCAAACTTGATTCAGTGTCTTGACGTGTATACGCTGTTTCGCTGACTTAATTGTCACAAGAAACAAAGTGTGTTTGATAAGATCCGACCATTTTATTACGGGAGGATCAGTATGTATGGATTCTGATGTGACTGATAAACCCATTCGTATCGTAAGCATAATCTAATACGTGAGACAACGCCCTGGCACACAATCAAAAAAAAAAAGAGAGAGCGGTTTTGTGTCCCCACAGTCCATAATGTAGAAAAGAGAGAAAAAAGCCTTTCTGATTTGGTGTGTGTGCTCACAGTGCAGAGTGTAGAGAAAAGAGAGAAAAGAAAGCCGTTTTGGTGTCACGGGTGTTGTGACTTACACACACACATTTCTGAATTGAGAAAGGAAATTATTTTAGAGGAAGCACTAGAGTTTAGATCCCACATTTGTTGATAGGCATTCATTTATTTCTTCACTTCTGATGAAGTTTCAACAATAAACAACAAACTTTGTATTATGAGAAAGAACCAGACTCATTCTTCAGGAATCCGAAAATAAGCTCTATTTTACGAGTTATGCACGAATTCGGATTCTCCTATAAAACGAATTCCTTAACTCTAACCAAGTTAAGACTGCTTTGTCCTTCATATTTATTCATGTCTAATCAAGTTTCAACGATAAACAACGTTGTACTTTGTACTTCTTCAGCAATAAGCATCTCTCGACATATGACGAAATACAGATTTTGCTATAAAATTAATTCCTTCTATCAGCCTGACTTAAAACTGTTTGTCCTCCTTATTTATCCACTTCAAATCAAGTTTCAACAATTAAAAAAATGTTGTAGTTTGAGAAAAAACAACTTAATCTTAAGCAATCAGTAGGGTAAGAAAGGGTAAGAAAAGGTGCAAATGCCAACCATACATCACTAAAAGGTGGAGCGGAAGTATTCGGCTGCAAGTAGGTGCGAATGCCTGACAATGTATGATCAAAAGAGGGAGCGGAGGTTTTCGGCTGCAAGGTCTGAATGTCCAACGATAATTTGTAAAAACCGGGGAAGAAAAGGCTCGAAAGCCCGACTATACACCATCAAAAGCGGGAGCGGAGGTGTTCCGCTGCAAGTAGGTGTGAATGTTCGACCATAATTTGTAAAAAGCGGGTAAGAAAAGGTTCGAATGCCCGACTATATATTAACCAAAGCAGGAGGAGAGGTCTTCGGATAAGAGTGGGTGAGAATTTACAACCATAATCTATAAAATGCGGTGAAAAAAAAGGTGTGAATACCCCATAGAACACTAAAAGGTAGAGCGGAAGTGTTCGGCTGCAAGAAGGTGTGAATGTCTGACCATAGTTTGTAAAAAGCGGGAAAGAAAAGGTTCGAATGCCCGAACATACACCATCAAAGGAGGGAGCGGAGGTGTTCCGCTGTAAGAAGGTGTGAATGTCCGACCATAGTTGGCAAAAAGCAGGTAAGAAAAGGTTAAAATACCCAATTGTACACAATCAATAGCGGGAGCAGAGTTGTTCCGCTACTAAAAGGTGTGAAAGTCCGACCATGGTTTGTAAAAAGCGGGTAAGAAAAGGTGCGAATGCCCGACAATGTATGATCAAAAGAGGGAGCGGAGTTTTTCGGCTGAAACAAGGTCTGAATGTCCATCCATATTTTGTAAAAATCTGGGAAGAAAAGGCTCGAAAGCCCGACTATACACCATCAACAGCTGGAGCGGAGGTGTTCAGCTGCAAGAAGGTCTGAATGTCCATCAATAATTGCTAGAAAACATGGAAGAGAATTTTCGAATATCAAACCGCACATGATCATAAGCGGGAGAGGAGGTGTTCAAATGCAAGAAGGTGTGAATGTCCACCCATAATTACTGCAAAATGGGTAAGAAAAGGTACGAATGCCCAACCATACATGATCCTAACAGGGAGCGGAGGTGCTTGGCTGCGACAAGGTGTGTATGTCCACCCATAATTAATGAAAAGCGGGCAACAAGTAGGTTTGAATACCCATCATCAAAAGCAGGAGTGGATGTGTTCGGCTACAAGAAGGTTTGAATGTCTGACCATAGTTTGTAAAAAGCGGGTAAGAAAAGGTTCGAATGCCCGAACATACACCATCAAAGGAGGGAGCGGAGGTGTTCCGCTGTAAGAAGGTGTGAATGTCCAACCATAATTGGCAAAAAGCAGGTAAGAAAAGGTTAAAATACCCTATTGTACACAATCAATAGCGGGAGCAGAGTTGTTCCGCTACTAAAAGGTGTGAAAGTCCGACCATGAATTGTAAAAAGCAGGTAAGAAAAGGTGCGAATGCCCGACAATGTATGATCAAAAGAGGGAGCGGAGGTTTTCGGCTGAAAGAAGGTCTGAATGTCCATCCATAATTTGTAAAAATCGGGGAAGAAAAGGCTCGAAAGCCCGACTATACACCATCAACAGCTGGAGCGGAGGTGTTCAGCTGCAAGAAGGTCTGAATGTCCATCAATAATTGCTAGAAAACAGGGAAGAGAATTTTCGAATATCAAACCGCACATGATCATAAGCGGGAGAGGAGGTGTTAAAATGCAAAAAGGTGTGAATGTCCACCCATAATTACTGCAAAATGGGTAAGAAAAGGTACGAATGCCCAACCATACATCATCAAAAGCAGGAGTGGATGTGTTCGGCTACAAGAAGGTTTTAATGTCCGACCATAGTTTGTAAAAAGCGGGTAAGAAAAGGTTCGAGTGCCCGAATATACACCATCAAAAGAGGGAGCGGAGGTGTTCCGCTGTAAGACGGTGTGAATGTCCAACAATAGTTGGTAAAAAGCGGGTAAGAAAAGGTTCGTATGCCCGAATATACACCATCAAAAGCGGAAGCGGAGGTGTTCGGCTGCAAGATATTGTGAACGTCCGACCAAAGTTTGTAAAAAGCAGTTAAGAAAAGGTTCGAATATCTAACCAAACATAAGAATGAGTCTTTTCCGCTTTAGAATGCCCGACTATAGACCATCAAATGCGGGAGCGGAGGTGTTCGGCTCTGAGTAGGTGTGAATGTCCGACCATAATTGCTGAAGAATGTGTTAGAAAAGGTAAGAATGCTGGACCATACATCATCAAAAGCGGTAGACGTGGTGTTCGGCTTCAAAAAGGTGTGACTGTTCGACTAAAGTTTGTAAAAAGTGGGTAAGACAAGGTTGCTAATGCCTGACAATGTATGATCAAAAGCGGGAGCGGAGGTGTTCAGCTGCAAGAAGGTCTACATGTCCATCAATAATTGCTAGAAAACATGAAAATCATGAACATCGAAAATCATACCGCACATGATCATAAGTGGGATAGGAGGTGTTCAGCTGCAAGGTGTGAATGTCCACCCATAATTCCTGAAAAATGGGCAAAAAAAAGGTGTGAATGCCCAACCATACATCATCAAAAGCAGGAGTGGAAGTGTTCAGCTACAAGAAGGTGTGAACGTCCAACCAAAATATGTAAAAAGAAGTTAAGAAAAGGTTCGAATATCCAACCAAACATAATCAAAAGCGGGAGCAGAGCTGTTCGACTGCAAGTAGGTATGAATGTCAGAACATAATTTGCAAAAAGCTGATGAGAAAGGGTGAGAATGCCCGACTATACATCATCAAATGCGGGAGCGGAGTTGTTCGGCTGTGAGTAGGTGTGAATCTCCGACCATAATTGCTGAAAAATGTGTTAGAAAAGGTAAAAATGCCGGTCCAAACATCATCAAAAGCGAGAGAGGTTGTGTTCGGCTGCAAGTAGGTGTGAATGTCCAGCCATAATTACTCACAAACGGGTAAGAAAAGGTAGTATTGCCAGACCATATATGATCAAAACAGGGAGCGGAGGTGGTTCAGCTGCAAGAAGGTTTGAATGTCAAACTAAAGTTAAAATATATTAACAAAAGCGGGAGGAGAGGTCTTCGGATGAAAGTGGTTGAAAATTTCCAACCATAATGTATAAAATGCGGTGAAAAAAAAGGTGTGATAGAACACTAAAAGGTGGAGCGGAAGTGTTCGGCTGCAAGAAGGTGTGAATGTCCGACTATATTTGGTGAAAAGCAGGTGAAGCAAGGTCTGAATGCCCAACCTTACATCATCAAAAGCGAGATCAGAGTTGTTTGGCTGCAAGAAGGCCATAGTTTGCCAAAAGCGGGTAAGGTGCGAATGTCCGACCAAATATCAACAAAATTTGGGGCGGAGGTTTTCGGATGCAAGTGGGTGTGAATATCCCACCATACAAGTATGGTGGAGAGGAAGCTGTGAATAGCCGACCATAGTTTGGAAAAAGCGGGTAAGAAAAGGTGCGAATGTCCGACAATGTATGATCAAAAGAGAGAGCGGAGGTTTTCGGATACACGAAGGTTTGAATGTCCTACCATAGTTTGTAAATAGCGGGTAAGAAAAGGTTTGAATGCCCGACTATACACCATCAAAAGAGGGAGCGGAGGTGTTCCGCTGTACGAAGATGTGAATGTCCGACCATACTTGGTAAAAAGCGGGTAAGAAAAGGTTAAAATACCCGACTGTACACAATCAATAGCGGGAGCGGAGTTGTTCGGCTACAAGAAGGTGTGAAAGTCCGACCATGGTTTGTAAAAAGCAGTTAAGAAAAGGTTCGAATATCCAACCAAACATAATCAAAAGCGGGAGCAGAGCTGTTCGACTGCAAGTAGGTGTGAATGTCCAGCCATAATTACTCACAAACGGGGGAAGAAAAGGTAGTATTGCCAGACCATACATGATCAAAACAGGGAGCGGAGGTTCAGCTGCAAGGTGTGAATGTCTGACTATAGTTTGTAAAAAGCGGGTAAGACAAGGTGCGAATGCCCAACAATGTATGATCAAAAGAGAGAGCGGAGGTGTTCGGCTGCAAGGTCTGAATGTCCAACCATAATTTGTAAAAACCGGGTAAGAAAAGGCTCGAAAGCCCGACTATACATCATCAAAAGCGGGAGCGGAGGTCTTCAGCTGCAAGAAGGTGTGAATGTTCGACTAAAATTTGTAAAAAGCTGGTAAGACAAGGAGCGATGTCCTGACATTGTATGATCAAAAGCGGGAGCGGAGGTGTCCAGCTGTGAGTAGGTGTGAATGTCCGACCATAATTGCTGAAAAATGTGTTAGAAAAGGTAAGAATACTGGACCATACATCATCAAAATTGGGAGAGGTGGTGTTCGGCTGCAAGAAGGTGTGAAAGTCTGACAATGGTTTGTAAAAAGCGGGTAAAAAAAGGTTCAAATGCCCGAATATACATCATCAAAAGCGGAAGCGGAGGTGTTCGGATGCAAGAAGGTGTGAACGTCCGACCAAAGTTTGTAAAAAGCAGTGAAAAGCGAGAAAAAGCATTTCGTGAGTTCTGCATGATTTGGGATTTTGCTTATAAAATGCATTACTTCACTCAAACTATGTTAAAACTGATTTGTCCTTCATATTTACCATGTCTAGAAATATTTAAACAAAGCACAGACAGAAAGGGCTTCATTCGCAAAGGTAAAGCCTGCCAAAAATAGAAACAACTCATTAGTGCTGCTCAACGTTGTACTTTGCAGTAAAAGAAAGAGCAAATCTAAAGTTTCAGGAATCCGAGAATAAGCTTGCTTTCATGAGTTCTGCACGATTTCGAATTTTGCTATAAAATGAATTGCTTTGCTCAAACCAAGTTAAAACTGCTTTGTCCTTCCATATTCATCAATGTCTAGATCGACTTCAACAAAGAAAAACATTGGACTTTGCAGTAGAAGAAGTTGAAATCCATCTACACATTGATAATTATGAAGGACAAAGCAGTTCCCACTTGCCCATAAGAAAATAAGCTTATTCTCGGATTCCTGATCCTTCAGTGTTGCTCTTTCTTCTACTGCAAAATACAATGTTGTTCTTTGTTGAAGTCGATCTAGACATTGATAAATATGAAGGAAAAAGCAGTTTTAACTTGGTTTGAGTGAATGAATTCATTTTATACATAAAATCCGAAATCGTGCAGAACTCATGAAAATAAGCTTATTCTCGGATTCCTAAAACTTTTGATTGGCTCTTTCTTTTACTGCAAAGTACAACGTTGTTTTTTTGTTTAAATCTATCGAGACATTGATAAATATGAAGGTAAAAGCCGTTTTAACATAGTTTGAGTGAAGGAATTGATTTTATAGATAAAATCCCAAATCATGCAGAACTCCTCAAAAGGGGCGTATGGCTTAATCACAAGTGTGGTTCTTTCTCATTCAGGGTAGTATGAGGAAGTTTATGCTTGAAATATATGTAGAAATGGGTACATATGAAGGACAAAGCAGTGTTAACTTAGTTTGAGTGAAGGAATTCATTTTATACATAAAATCCCAAATCATGCAGAACGTATGAAAAGAAGCTTATTCTCGGATTCCTGATCCTTCAGTTTTGCTCTTTCTTCTACTGCAAAATACAATGTTGTTCTTTGTTGAAGTCGATCTAGACATTGATAAATATGAAGGAAAAAGCAGTTTTAACTTGGTTTGAGTGAATGAATTCATTTTATACATAAAATCCGAAATCGTGCAGAACTCATGAAAATAAGCTTATTCTCGGATTCCTAAAACTTTTGATTTGCTCTTTCTTTTATTGCAAAGTACAACGTTGTTTTTTTGTTTAAATCTATCGAGACATTGATAAATATGAAGGTAAAAGCCGTTTTAACATAGTTTGAGTGAAGGAATTAATTTTATAGATAAAATCCCAAATCATGCAGAACTCCTCAAAAGGGAGGTATGGCTTAATCACAAGTGTGGCTCTTTCTCATTCAGGGTAATATGAGGAAGTTTATGCTTGAAATATATGTAGAAATGGGTACATATGAAGGACAAAGCAATGTTAACTTAGTTTGCGTGAAGAAATTCATTTTATACATAAAATCCGAAATCGTGCAGAACTCATGAAAATAAGCTTATTCTCGGATTCCTAAAACTTTTGACTTGCACTTTCTTTTACTGCAAAGTACAACGTTGTTTTTTGTTGAAATCTATCTAGACATTGATAAATACCAGCCGAAACTCTGCTGCCGCTTATGATAATTTATGGTTGGGCATTCTTACCTTTTCTTACCCGCTTTTTACAAATTATGATCTTACATTCACACCTACTTGCAGTCGAACACCTTCTCATCCACTTATGATCATGTGCGGTTGGGCTTTCGCACCTTTTCTTACCCATTTTTCAGTAATTATGGGTGGACATTCAGACCTTCTTGCAGCCGAAAACCTCCGCTCCTCTTTTGATCATACATTGTCGGGCATTCACACCTTGTCTTACCCGCTTTTTACAAACTTTAGTCGGACTTTCAAACCTTCTTGCAGCTGAACCACCTCCGCTCCCTGTTTTGATCATATATGGTCTGGCAATAGTACCTTTTCTTACCCGTTTGTGAGTAATTATGGCTGGACATTCACACCTTCTTGCAGCCGAACACAACCTCTCCCGCTTTTGATGATATATGGTCCGGCATTCTTACCTTTTCTAACACATTTTTCAGCAATTATGGTCGGACATTCACACCTACTCACAGACGAACACCTCCGCTCCCACATTTGATAGTGTATAGTCGGGCATTCTCACCCTTTCTCATCAGCTTTTTGCAAATTATGATCTGACATTCACACCTACTTGCAGTCGAAAAGCTCTGCTCCCGCTTTTGATTATGTTTGGTTGGATATTCGAACCTTTTCTTAACTGCTTTTTACATATTTTGGTTGGACGTTCACACCTTCTTGTAGCCGAACACTTCCACTCCTGCTTTTGATGATGTATGGTTGGGCATTCACACCTTTTTTTTGCCCATTTTTCAGGAATTATGGGTGGACATTCACACCTTGCAGCTGAACACCTCCTATCCCACTTATGATCATGTGCGGTTTGATTTTCGAAAAGTTTCTTTCATGTTTTCTAGCAATTATTGATGGACATTTAGACCTTCTTGCAGCTGAACACCACCTCTCCCGATTTTGATTATGTATGGACCGGCATTTTTACCTTTTCTAACACATTTTTCAGCAATTATGGTTGGAGATTCACACCTACTCACAGCCGAACAACTCCGCTCCCGCATTTGATGGTGTATAGTCGGGCATTCTCACCCTTTCTCATCAGCTTTTTGCAAATTATGATCTGACATTCACACCTACTTGCAGTTGAACAGCTCTGCTCCCGCTTTTGATTATGTATGGTTGGATATTCGAACCTTTTCTTAACTGCTTTTTACAAACTTTGGTTGGACGTTCACACCTTCTTGTAGCCGAACACATGTACTCCTGCTTTTGATGATGTATGGTTGGGCATTCGCACCTTTTTTTTTACCCATTTTTCAGGTATTATGGGTGGACATTCACACCTTTTTGCAGCTGAACACCTCCTCTCCCACTTATGATCATGTGTGGTTTGATTTTCGAAAATTTTCTTTCATGTTTTCTAGCAATTATTGATGGACATTTAGACCTTCTTGCAGCTGAACACCACCTCTCCCGATTTTGATTATGTATGGACCGGCATTTTTACCTTTTCTAACACATTTTTCAGCAATTATGGTTGGAGATTCACACCTACTAACAGCCGAACAACTCCGCTACCGCATTTGATGGTGTATAGTCAGGCATTCTCACCCTTTCTCATCAGCTTTTTGCAAATTATGATCTGACATTCACACCTACTTGCAGTCGAACAGCTCTGCTCCCGCTTTTGATTATGTTTAGTTAGATATTCGAACCTTTTCTTAACTGCTTTTTACAAACTTTGGTCGGACGTTCACAATATCTTGCAGCCGAACACCTCCGCTTCCGCTTTTGATGGTGTATATTCGGGCATACGAACCTTTTCTTACCCGCTTTTTACAAACCAAGGTCGGACTTTCACACCTTCTCTTAGCTGAACAACTCCGCTCCCTCTTTTGATTGTGTACAGTCGTGTAATTTAACCTTTTCTTACCCGCTTTTTACCATCTATGTTCGGACATTCACACCGTCTTACAGCGGAACACCTCCGCTCCCTCTTTTGATGATGTATGGTTAGGCATTCGCACCTTTTCTTACCCATTTTTCAGTAATTATGGGTAGACATTCACACCTTCTTGCAGCTGAACACCTCCTCTCCCGCTTATGATCATGTGCAGTTTGATATTCGAAAATTTTCTTTCATGTTTTCTAGCAATTATTGATGGACATTCAGACCGTCTTGCAGCTGAACACCTCCGCTCCCACTTTTGATGGTGTATAGTCGGGCTTTCGAGCCTTTTCTTCCCCGGTTTTTACAAATTATGGTTGGACATTCAGACCTTCTTGCAGCCGAAAACCTCCACTCCCTCTTTTGATCATACATTGTCGGGCATTCGCACCTTTTCTTACCCGCTTTTTACAAACCATGGTCGGACTTTCACACCGTTTAGTAGCCGAACAACTCCGCTCCCGCTATTGATTGTGTACAGTCGGGTATTTTAACCTTTTCTTACCCGCTTTTTACCAACTATGGTTGGAAATTCACACCTTCTTACAGCAGAACACCTCCGCTCCCTGTTTTGATTATGTATGGTTTGACATTCGCACCTTCTCTCACCCGCCTTTTACTATGGTCGGCCATTCACAGCTTCCTCTCCACCATACTTGTATGGTGGGATATTCACACCCACCTGCATCCGAAGACCTCCGCCCCCACTTTTGTTGATATTTAGTCGGTCATTCGCACCTTACCCGCTTTTGGCAAACTATGGCCTTCTTGCAGCCCAACACCTCTGATCTCGCTTTTGATGATGTAAGGTTGGGCATTCAGACCTTGCTTCACCTGCTTTTCACCAAATATAGTCGGACATTCACACCCACTTGCATCCGAAGACCTCCGCCCCAAATTTTGTTGATATTTAGTCGGACATTCGCACCTTACCCGCTTTTGGCAAACTATGGCCTTCTTGCAGCCAAACACCTCTGATCTCGCTTTTGATGATGTAAGGTTGGGCATTCAGACCTTGCTTCACCTGCTTTTCACCAAATATAGTCGGACATTCACACCTTCTTGCAGCCGAACACTTCCGCTCCACCTTTTAGTGTTCTATCACACCTTTTTTTCACCGCATTTTATACATTATGGTTGGAAATTTTCAACCACTCTCATCCGAAGACCTCTCCTCCCGCTTTTGTTAATATATTTGAACTTTAGTCGGACATTCAAACCTTCTTGCAGCTGAACCACCTCCGCTCCCTGTTTTGATCATATATGGTCTGGCAATACTACCTTTTCTTACCCGTTTGTGAGTAATTATGGCTGGACATTCACACCTACTTGCAGCCGAACACAACCTCTCTCGCTTTTGATAATGTATGGACCGGCATTCTTACCTTTTCTAACACATTTTTCAGCAATTATGGTCGGAGATTCACACCTACTCACAGCCGAACAACTCCGCTCCCGCATTTGATGGTGTATAGTCGGGCATTCTCACCCTTTCTCATCAGCTTTTTGCAAATTATGATCTGACATTCACACCTACTTGCAGTCGAACAGCTCTGCTCCCGCTTTTGATTATGTATGGTTGGATATTCGAACCTTTTCTTAACTGCTTTTTACAAACTTTGGTTGGACGTTCACACCTTCTTGTAGCCGAACACATGCACTCCTGCTTTTGATGATGTATGGTTGGGCATTCGCACCTTTTTTTTACCCATTTTTCAGGTATTATGGGTGGACATTCACACCTTCATGCAGCTGAACACCTCCTCTCCCACTTATGATCTTGTGTGGTTTGATTTTCGAAAATTTTCTTTCATGTTTTCTAGCAATTATTGATGGACATTTAGACCTTCTTGCAGCTGAACACCACCTCTCCCGATTTTGATTATGTATGGACCGGCATTTTTACCTTTTCTAACACATTTTTCAGCAATTATGGTTGGAGATTCACACCTACTAACAGCCGAACAACTCCGCTACCGCATTTGATGGTGTATAGTCGGGCATTCTCACCCTTTCTCATCAGCTTTTTGCAAATTATGATCTGACATTCACACCTACTTGCAGTCGAACAGCTCTGCTCCCGCTTTTGATTATGTATGGTTGGATATTCGAACCTTTTCTTAACTGCTTTTTACAAACTTTGGTCGGACGTTCACACCTTCTTGTAGCCGCACACATGCACTCCTGCTTTTGATGATGTATGGTTGGGCATTCGCACCTTTTTTTTACCCATTTGTCAGGTATTATGGGTGGACATTCACACCTTCTTGCAGCTGAACACCTCCTCTCCCACTTATGATCATGTGTGGTTTGATTTTCGAAAATTTTCTTTCATGTTTTCTAGCAATTATTGATGGACATTTAGACCTTCTTGCAGCTGAACACCACCTCTCCCGATTTTGATTATGTATGGACCGGCATTTTTACCTTTTCTAACACATTTTTCAGCAATTATGGTTGGAGATTCACACCTACTCACAGCCGAACAACTCCGCTACCGCATTTGATGGTGTATAGTCGGGCATTCTCACCCTTTCTCATCAGCTTTTTGCAAATTATGATCTGACATTCACACCTACTTCCAGTCGAACAGCTCTGCTCCCGCTTTTGATTATGTTTAGTTAGATATTCGAACCTTTTCTTAACTGCTTTTTACAAACTTTGGTCGGACGTTCACAATATCTTGCAGCCGAACACCTCCGCTTCCGCTTTTGATGGTGTATATTCGGGCATACGAACCTTTTCTTACCCGCTTTTTACAAACCAAGGTCGGACTTTCACACCTTCTCTTAGCTGAACAACTCCGCTCCCTCTTTTGATTGTGTACAGTCGTGTAATTTAACCTTTTCTTACCCGCTTTTTACCATCTATGTTCGGACATTCACACCGTCTTACAGCGGAACACCTCCGCTCCCTCTTTTGATGATGTATGGTTAGGCATTCGCACCTTTTCTTACCCATTTTTCAGTAATTATGGGTAGACATTCACACCTTCTTGCAGCTGAACACCTCCTCTCCCGCTTATGATCATGTGCAGTTTGATATTCGAAAATTTTCTTTCATGTTTTCTAGCAATTATTGATGGACATTCAGACCATCTTGCAGCTGAACACCTCCGCTCCCACTTTTGATGGTGTATAGTCGGGCTTTCGAGCCTTTTCTTCCCCGGTTTTTACAAATTATAGTTGGACATTCAGACCTTCTTGCAGCCGAAAACCTCCACTCCCTCTTTTGATCATACATTGTCGGGCATTCGCACCTTTTCTTACCCGCTTTTACAAACCATGGTCGGAATTTCACACCTTTTAGTAGCCGAACAACTCCGCTCCCGCTATTGATTGTGTACAGTCGGGTATTTTAACCTTTTCTTACCCGCTTTTTACCAACTATGGTTGGACATTCACACCTTCTTACAGCAGAACACCTCCGCTCCCTGTTTTGATTATGTATGGTTTGACTTTCGCACCTTCTCTCACCCGCCTTTTACTATGGTCGGCCATTCACAGCTTCCTCTCCACCATACTTGTATGGTGGGATATTCACACCCACCTGCATCCGAAGACCTCCGCCCCCACTTTTGTTGATATTTAGTCGGTCATTCACACCTTACCCGCTTTTGGCAAACTATGGCCTTCTTGCAGCCCAACACCTCTGATCTCGCTTTTGATGATGTAAGGTTGGGCATTCAGACCTTGCTTCACCTGCTTTTCACCAAATATAGTCGGACATTCACACCCACTTGCATCCGAAGACCTCCGCCCCAAATTTTGTTATTATTTAGTCGGACATTCGCACCTTACCCGCTTTTGGCAAACTATGGCCTTCTTGCAGCCAAACACCTCTGATCTCGCTTTTGATGATGTAAGGTTGGGCATTCAGACCTTGCTTCACCTGCTTTTCACCAAATATAGTCGGACATTCACACCTTCTTGCAGCCGAACACTTCCGCTTTTAGTGTTCTATGAGGCATTCACATATTTTCTTTCACCGTATTTTATAGATTATGGTTGGAAATTCTCACCCACTCTCATCCGAAGACCTCTCCTCCCGCTTTTGTTAATATATAGTCGGGCCGACCAAAGTTTGTAAAAAGCAGTGAAGAAAAGTTTCGAATATCCAACCAAACATAATCAAAAGCGGGAGCAGAGCTGTTCGACTGCAAGTAGGTGTGAATGTCAGATCATGATTTGCAAAAAGCTGATGAGAAAGGGTGAGAATGCCCGGCTATACACCATCAAATGCGGGAGCGGAAGTGTTCGGCTGTGAGTAGGTGTGAATGTCAAACCATAATTGCTGAAAAATGTGTTAGAAAAGACTAGAATGCAGGACCATACATCATCAAAAGCGGGAAAAGTGGTGTTCGGCTGCAAGTAGGTGTGAATATACAGCCATAATTACTCACAAACCGGTAAGAAAAGGTAGTATTGCCAGACCATACATTATCAAAACAGGGAGCGGAGGTGGTTCAGCTGCAAGGTGTGAATATCTGACTAAAGTTTATAAAAAGCGGGTAAGACAAGGTGCGAATGCCTGACAATGTATGATCAAATGAGGGAGCGGAGGTTTTCGGCTGCAAGGTCTGAATGTACAACCATAATTTGTAAAAACCGGGGAAGAAAAGGCTCGAAAGCCCGACTATACACCATCAAAAGCGGGAGCGGAGGTGTTCGGCTGCAAGTAGGTGTGAATGTTCAACCATAATTTGTAAAAAGCGGGTAAGAAAAGGTTTGAATGCTCGACTATATATTAACAAAAGCAGGAGGAGAGGTCTTCGGATAAGAGTGGGTGAGAATTTCCAACCATAATCAATAAAATGCGATGAAAAAAAAGGTGTGAATACCCCATAGAACACTAAAAGGTGGAGCAGAAGTGTTCGGCTGCAAGAAGGTGTGACTGTTCGACTATATTTGGTGAAAAGCAGGTGAAGCAAGGTCTGAATGCCCAACCTTACATCATCAAAAACGAGATCAGAGGTGTTTGGCTGCAAGAAGGCCATAGTTTGCCAAAAGCGGGTAAGCTGCGAATGACCGGCTAAATATCAACAAAAGTGGGGGCGGAGGTCTTCGGATGCAAGTGGGTGTGAATATTCCACCATACAAGTATGGTGGAGAGGAAGCTGTGAATGGCCGACCATAGTAAAAAGCGGGTGAGAAAAGGTGCGAATGTCCAATCATACATGATCAAAACAGGGAGCGGAGGTGTTTGGCTGCGACAAGGTGTGTATGTCCACCCATAATTAATAAAAAGCGGGCAACAAGTAGGTTTGAATACCCATCATCAAAAGCAGGAGTGGATGTGTTCGGCTACAAGAAGGTTTGAATGTCTGACCATAGTTTGTAAAAAGCGGGTAAGAAAAGGTTCGAGTGCCCGAACATACACCATCAAAAGAGGGAGCGGAGGTGTTCCGCTGTAAGACGGTGTGAATGTCCAACAATAGTTGGTAAAAAGCGGGTAAGAAAAGGTTAAAATACCCGACTGTACACAATCAATAGCGGGAGCGGAGTTGTTCCGCTACAAGAAGGTGTGAAAGTCCGACCATGGTTTGTAAAAAGCGGGTAAGAAAAGGTGCGAATGCCCGACAATGTATGATCAAAAGAGGGAGTGGAGGTTTTCGGCTGCAAGAAGGTCTGAATGTCCAACCATAATTTGTAAAAACCGGGGAAGAAAAGGCTCGAAAGCCCGACTATACACCATCAAAAGTGGGAGCGGAGGTGTTCAACTTCAAGACGGTCTGAATGTCCATCAATAATTGCTAGAAAACATGAAAGAAAATTTTCAAATATCAAACTGCACATGATCATAAGCAGGAGAGGAGGTGTTCAGCTGCAAGAAGGTGTGAATGTCTACCCATAATTACTGAAAAATGGGTAAGAAAAGGTGCGATTGCCTAACCATACATCATCAAAAGAGGGAGCGGAGGTGTTCCGCTGTAAGACGGTGTGAATGTCCGACCATAGATGGTAAAAAGCGGGTAAGAAAAGGTTAAATTACCCGACTGTACACCATCAAAAGAGGGAGCGGAGTTGTTCAGCTAAGAGAAGGTGTGAAAGTCCGACCTTGGTTTGTAAAAAGCGGGTAAGAAAAGGTTCGTATGCCCGAATATACACCATCAAAAGCGGAAGCGGAGGTGTTCGGCTGCAAGATATTGTGAACGTCCGACCAAAGTTTGTAAAAAGCAGTTAAGAAAAGGTTCGAATATCTAACCAAACATAAGAATGAGTCTTTTCCGCTGTAGAATGCCCGACTATAGACCATCAAATGCGGGAGCGGAGGTGTTCGGCTCTGAGTAGGTGTGAATGTCCGACCATAATTGCTGAAGAATGTGTTAGAAAAGGTAAGAATGCTGGACCATACATCATCAAAAGCGGTAGAGGTGGTGTTCGGCTGCAAAAAGGTGTGACTGTTCGACTAAAGTTTGTAAAAAGTGGGTAAGACAAGGTGCGAATGCCTGACAATGTATGATCAAAAGCGGGAGCGGAGGTGTTCAGCTGCAAGAAGGTCTACATGTCCATCAATAATTGCTAGAAAACATGAAAGAAACTTTTCGAAAATCAAACCGCACATGATCATAAGTGGGATAGGAGGTGTTCAGCTGCAAGGTGTGAATGTCCACCCATAATTCCTGAAAAATGGGCAAAAAAAGGTGTGAATGCCCAACCATACATCATCAAAAGCAGGAGTGGAAGTGTTCGGCAACAAGAAGGTGTGAACGTCCAACCAAAATATGTAAAAAGAAGTTAAGAAAAGGTTCGAATATCCAACCAAACATAATCAAAAGCGGGAGCAGAGCTGTTCGACTGCAAGTAGGTGTGAATGTCAGATCATAATTTGCAAAAAGCTGATGAGAAAGGGTGAGAATGCCCGACTATACACCATCAAATGCGGGAGCGGAGTTGTTCGGCTGTGAGTAGGTGTGAATGTCCAGCCATAATTACTCACAAACGGGTAAGAAAAGGTAGTATTGCCAGACCATATATGATCAAAACAGGGAGCGGAGGTGGTTCAGCTGCAAGAAGGTTTGAATGTCAAAGTAAAGTTCAAATATATTAACAAAAGCGGGAGGAGAGGTCTTCGGATGAAAGTGGTTGAAAATTTCCAACCATAATGTATAAAATGCGGTGAAAAAAAAGGTGTGATAGAACACTAAAAGGTGGAGCGGAAGTGTTCGGCTGCAAGAAGGTGTGAATGTCCGACTATATTTGGTGAAAAGCAGGTGAAGCAAGGTCTGAATGCCCAACCTTACATCATCAAAAGCGAGATCAGAGTTGTTTGGCTGCAAGAAGGCCATAGTTTGCCAGAAGCGGGTAAGGTGCGAATGTCCGACTAAATATCAACAAAATTTGGGGCGGAGGTTTTCGGATGCAAGTGGGTGTGAATATCCCACCATACAAGTATGGTGGAGAGGAAGCTGTGAATAGCCGACCATAGTTTGGAAAAAGCGGGTAAGAAAAGGTTTGAATGCCCGAACATACACCATCAAAAGAGGGAGCGGAGGTGTTCCGCTGTACGAAAGTGTGAATGTCCAACCATACTTGGTAAAAAGCGGGTAAGAAAAGGTTAAAATACCCGACTGTACACAATCAATAGCGGGAGCGGATGTGTTCGGCTACAAGAAGGTGTGACAGTCCGACCATGGTTTGTAAAAAGCGGGTAAGAAAAGGTGCGAATGTCCGACAATGTATGATCAAAAGAGAGAGCGGAGGTTTTCGGATACACGAAGGTTTGTATGTCCTACCATAGTTTGTAAATAGCGGGTAAGAAAAGGTTCGAATGCCCGACTATACACCATAAAAAGCGGGAGCGGAGGTGTTCCGCTGTAAGACGGTGTGAATGTCCGACCATAGTTGGTAAAAAGCGGGTAAGAAAAGGTTAAAATACCCGACTGTACACAATCAATAGCGGGAGCGGAGTTGTTCGGCTACAAGAAGGTGTGAAAGTCCGACCATGGTTTGTAAAAAGCAGTTAAGAAAAGGTTCGAATATCCAACCAAACATAATCAAAAGCGGGAGCAGAGCTGTTCGACTGCAAGTAGGTGTGAATGTCCAGCCATAATTACTCACAAACGGGGGAAGAAAAGGTAGTATTACCAGACCATACATGATCAAAACAGGGAGCGGAGGTTCAGCTGCAAGGTGTGAATGTCTGACTATAGTTTGTAAAAAGCGGGTAAGACAAGGTGCGAATGCCCAACAATGTATGATCAAAAGAGAGAGCGGAGGTGTTCGGCTGCAAGGTCTGAATGTCCAACCATAATTTGTAAAAACCGGGTAAGAAAAGGCTCGAAAGCCCGACTATACATCATCAAAAGCGGGAGCGGAGGTGTTCAGCTGCAAGAAGGTGTGAATGTTCGACTAAAGTTTGTAAAAAGCTGGTAAGACAAGGAGCGATGTCCCTTCATTGTATAATCAAAAGCGAGAGCGGAGGTGTCCAGCTGTGAGTAGGTGTGAATGTCCGACCATAATTGCTGAAAAATGTGTTAGAAAAGGTAAGAATACTGGACCATACATCATTAAAAGCGGGAGAGGTGGTGTTCGGCTGCAAGAAGGTGTGAAAGTCCGACAATGGTTTGTAAAAAGCGGGTAAAAAAAGGTTCGAATGCCCGAATATACATCATCAAAAGCGGAAGCGGAGGTGTTCGGATGCAAGAAGGTGTGAACGTCCGACCAAAGTTTGTAAAAAGCAGTGAAAAGTGAGAAAAAGCATTTCGTGAGTTCTGCATGATTTGGGATTTTGCTTATAAAATGCATTACTTCACTCAAACTATGTTAAAACTGATTTGTCCTTCATATTTACCATGTCTAGAAATATTTAAACAACGTTGTTTTTTTGTTTAAATCTATCGAGACATTGATAAATATGAAGGTAAAAGCCGTTTTAACATAGTTTGAGTGAAGGAATTGATTTTATAGATAAAATCCCAAATCATGCAGAACTCCTCAAAAGGGGCGTATGGCTTAATCACAAGTGTGGTTCTTTCTCATTCAGGGTAGTATGAGGAAGTTTATGCTTGAAATATATGTAGAAATGGGTACATATGAAGGACAAAGCAGTGTTAACTTAGTTTGAGTGAAGGAATTCATTTTATACATAAAATCCCAAATCATGCAGAACGTATGAAAAGAAGCTTATTCTCGGATTCCTGATCCTTCAGTTTTGCTCTTTCTTCTACTGCAAAATACAATGTTGTTCTTTGTTGAAGTCGATCTAGACATTGATAAATATGAAGGGAAAAGCAGTTTTAACTTGGTTTGAGTGAATGAATTCATTTTATACATAAAATCCGAAATCGTGCAGAACTCATGAAAATAAGCTTATTCTCGGATTCCTAAAACTTTTGATTGGCTCTTTCTTTTATTGAAAAGTACAACGTGGTTTTTTTGTTTAAATCTATCGAGACATTGATAAATATGAAGGTAAAAGCCGTTTTAACATAGTTTGAGTGAAGGAATTAATTTTATAGATAAAATCCCAAATCATGCAGAACTCCTCAAAAGGGAGGTATGGCTTAATCACAAGTGTGGCTCTTTCTCATTCAGGGTAATATGAGGAAGTTTATGCTTGAAATATATGTAGAAATGGGTACATATGAAGGACAAAGCAGTGTTAACTTAGTTTGCGTGAAGAAATTCATTTTATACATAAAATCCGAAATCGTGCAGAACTCATGAAAATAAGCTTATTCTCGGATTCCTAAAACTTTTGATTTGCACTTTCTTTTACTGCAAAGTACAACGTTGTTTTTTGTTGAAATCTATCTAGACATTGATAAATACCAGCCGAAACTCTGCTGCCACTTTTGATAATTTATGGTTGGGCATTCTTACCTTTTCTTACCCGCTTTTTACAAATTATGATCTTACATTCACACCTACTTGCAGTCGAACACCTTCTCATCCACTTATGATCATGTGCGGTTGGGCTTTCGCACCTTTTCTTACCCATTTTTCAGTAATTATGGGTGGATATTCAGACCTTCTTGCAGCTGTAAACCTCCGCACCTCTTTTGATCATACATTGTCGGGCATTCACACCTTGTCTTACCCGCTTTTTACAAACTTTAGTCGGACATTCAAACCTTCTTGCAGCTGAACCACCTCCGCTCCCTGTTTTGATCATATATGGTCTGGCAATAGTACCTTTTCTTACCCGTTTGTGAGTAATTATGGCTGGACATTCACACCTTCTTGCAGCCGAACACAACCTCTCCCGCTTTTGATGATATATGGTCCGGCATTCTTACCTTTTCTAACACATTTTTCAGTATTCGAACCTTCTCTTACCCGCTTTTTACAAACCATGGTTGGACTTTCATACCTTCTTGTAGCTGAACAACTCCACTCCTGCTTTTGATGATTTATGGTTGGACATTCGCATCTTTTCCTACCCATTTTTCAGTAATTATGGGTGGATATTCACATCTTCTTGCAGCTGAACACCTCCTCTCCCGCTAATGATCATGTAAGGTTTGATATTCGAAAATTTTCTTTCATGTTTTAAAGCAATTATTAATGGACATTCACACCTACTTGCAGCCGAACACCACCTCTCCCGCTTTTGATGATGTATGGACCGGCATTCTTACCTTTTCTAACACATTTTTCAGCAATTATGGTTGGAGAATCACACCTACTAACAGTCGAACAACTCCGCTACCGCATTTGATGGTGTATAGTCGGGATTTCTCACCCTTTCTCATCAGCTTTTTGCAAATTATTCTCTGACAGTCACACCTACTTGCAGTCAAACAGCTCTGCTCCCGCTTTTGATTATGTTTGGTTAGATATTCGAACCTTTTCTTAACTGCTTTTTTACAAACTTTGGTCGGACGTTCACACCTTCTTGCAGCCGAACACCTACGCTTCCGGTTTTGATAGTGTATATTCGGGCATACGAACCTTTTCTTACCCGCTTTTTACAAACCATGGTCGGACTTTCACACCTTCTCTTAGCTGAACAACTCCGCTCCCTCTTTTGATTGTGTACAGTCGGGTATTTTAACCTTTTCTTACCCGCTTTTTACCAACTATGATCGGACATTCACACCGTCTTACAGCGGAACACCTCCGCTCCCTCTTTTGATGGTGTATGTTCGGGCATTCGAACCTTTTCTTACCCGCTTTTACAAACCAGGGTCGGACTTTCACACCTTTTAGTAGCCGAACAACTCCGCTCCCGCTATTGATTGTGTACAGTCGGGTATTTTAACCTTTTCTTACCCGCTTTTTACCAACTATGGTCGGACATTCACACCGTCTTACAGCGGAACACCTCCTCTCCCGCTTATGATCATGTACGGTTTGATATTCGAAAATTTACTTTCTTGTTTTAAAGCAATTATTGATGGACATTCAAACCTTCTTTTTGATTGTGTATAGTCGGGCTTTCGAGCCTTTTCTTCCCGGTTTTTACAAACCATGGTGTGACTTTCACACCTTCTTGTAGCCAAACAACTCCGCTCCCGCTATTGATTTTGTACAGTCGGGTATTTTAACCTTTTCTTACCCGCTTTTTACCAACTATGGTCGGACATTCACACCGTCTTACAGCGGAACACCTCTGCTCCCGCTTTTGATGGTGTATAGTCGGGCTTTCGAACCTTTTCTTACCCGCTTTTTACAAACTATGGTGGGACATTCAAACCTTCTTGTATCCGAAAACCTCCGCTCTCTCTTTTGATCATATATTGTCGGACATTCGCACCTTTTCGTACCCGCTTTTTACAAACCATGGTCGGACTTTCACACCTTTTAGTAGCCAAACAACTCCGCTCCCGCTATTGATTGTGTACAGTCGGGTATTTTAACCTTTTCTTACCCGCTTTTTACCAATTATGGTCGGACATTCACACCTTCTTTCGGCGGAACACCTCCGCTCCCTGTTTTGATCATTTATGGTCTGGCAATACTACCTTTTCTTACCCGTTTTTAGGTAATTATGGCTGGAAATTCACAGCTTCTTGCAGCCGAACACCTCTTCTCCCGCTTTTGATGATGAATTGTCCGGCATTCTTACCTTTTCTAACACATTTTTCAGCAATTATTGTCGGTCATTCACACCTTTCTCATCAGCTTTTTGCAAATTATGATCTGACATTCACACCTACTTGCAGCCGAACACCTCGGCTTCCGCTTTTGATGGTGTATATTTTGGCATTCGAACCTTTTCTTACCCGCTTTTTACAAACCATGGTCGGACTTTCACACCTTCTTTTAGCCGAACAACTCCGCTCCTGCTATTGATTGTGTAGAGTCGGGTAATTTAACCTTTTCTTACCCGCTTTTTACCAACTATGGTCGGACATTCACACCTTCTTACAGCGAAACACCTCCGCTCCCTCTTTTGATTGTGTATGTTCGGGCATTCGAACCTTTTCTTACCCGCCTTTTACAAACTATGGTCGGACATTCAAACCTTCTTGTGGCCGAACACATCCACTTCTGCTTTTGATGATGTATAGTTGGGCATTCATACCTTTTCTTACCCATTTTTCAGTAATTATTGGTGGACATTCAGACCTTCTTGCAGCTGAATACCTCCGCTCCCGCTTTTGATGGTGTATAGTCGGGCTTTGGAGGCTTTTCTTCAACGGTGTTTACAAATTATGGTTGGAAATTCAGACCTTGCAGCCTAAAATCTCCGCTCCCTCTTTTGATCATACATTGTGGGGCATTCGCACCTTGTCTTACCCGCGTTTTACAAACCATGGTCGGACTTTCACACCTTCTTGTAGCCGAACAACTCCGCTCCCGCTATTGATTGTGTACAGTCGGGTTTTTTAACCTTTTCTTACCCACTTTTTACCAACTACGGTCGGACATTCACACCTTCTTATGGCGGAACACCTCCGCTGCCTCTTTTGATGGTGTATGTTCGGGCATTTCAACCTTTTCTTACCCGCTTTTTACAAACTATGGTCGGACATTCACACCTACTTGCAGCCGAACACCTCGGCTTCCGCTTTTGATGGTGTATATTTTGGCAATCGAACCTTTTCTTACCCGCTTTTTACAAACCATGGTCGGACTTTCACACCTTCTTTTAGCCGAATAACTCCGCTCCCGCTATTGATTGTGTAGAGTCGGGTATTTTAACCTTTTCTTACCCGCTTTTTACCAACTATGGTCGGACATTCACACCTTCTTACAGCGGAACACCTCCGCTCCCTCTTTTGATGGTGTATGTTCTGGCATTCGAACCTTTTCTTACCGACTTTTTACAAACTATGCTCGGACATTCACACCTTCTTGCAGCGAAACACCTCCGCTCCCTCTTTTGATTGTGTATGTTCGGGCATTCAAACCTTTTCTTACCCGCCTTTTACAAACTATGGTCGGACATTCAAACCTTCTTGTGGCCGAACACATCCACTTCTGCTTTTTATGATGTATAGTTGGGCATTCACACCTTTTCTTACCCATTTTTCAGTAATTATTGGTGGACATTCAGACCTTCTTGCAGCTGAACACCTCTGCTCCCGCTTTTGATGGTGTATAGTCGGGCTTTCGAGGCTTTTCTTCAACGGTGTTTACAAATTATTGTTGGAAATTCAGACCTTGCAGCCGAACACCTCCGCTCCCTCTTTTGATCATACATTGTCGGGCATTCGCACCTTGTCTTACCCGCGTTTTACAAACCATGGTCGGACTTTCACACCTTCTTGTAGCCGAACAACTCCGCTCCCGCTATTGATTGTGTACAGTCGGGTATTTTAACCTTTTCTTACCCGCTTTTTACCAATTATGGTCGGACATTCACACCGTCTTACAGCGGAACACCTCCGCTCCCTCTTTTGATGGTGTATGTTCGGGCATTCGAACTTTTTCTTACCCACTTTTTACAAACTATGGTCGGACATTCAAACCTTCTTGTAGCAGAACACATCCACTTCTTCTTTTGATGATGTATGGTTGGGCATTCGCACCTTTTCTTACCCATTTTTCAGGAATTATGGGTGGACATTCACACCTACTTGCAGTCGAACAGCTCTGCTCCCACTTTTGATTGTTTGGTTGGATATTCGAACCTTTTCTTAACTGCTTTTTACAAACTTTGGTCGGACATTCACACCTTCTTGCAGCCGAACACCTCCGCTTCCGCTTTTGATGGTATATATTCGGGCATTCGAACCTTTTCTTACCCGCTTTTTACCAACTATGGTCGGACATTCGCACCATCTTACAGCGGAACACCTCCGCTCCCTCTTTTGATGGTGTATGTTCGGGCATTCGCACCTTTTCTTACCTGCTTTTTACAAACTTTGGTCGGACGTTCACACCTTCTTGCAGCCGAACACCTCCGCTTCCGCTTTTGATGGTATATATTGGGGCATTCGAACCTTTTTTTACCCGCTTTTTACCAACTATGGTCGGACATTCGCACCATCTTACAGCGGAACACCTCTACTCCCGCTTTTGATGATGAATGGTCTGGCATTCTTACCTTTTCTAACACATTTTTCAGCAATTATTGTCGGTCATTCACACCGTCATTGGAGACGTCCTTTGAGTGAAGGAATATATTTCCCCATTCCAAGTCTGAGAATGGGAAACAGTAGTGAAAAAATATGTGCGCCTACTTTATTGGCTGTGTCGCTCACTCCAGAGCAATTCGATTTTTTTAATGTTTGTGGTGCTCGCCCTCACATTTCCTTGGCCAAACCTACACACTGGCATGGACAAGGTGTGGGAGAGTTTGTTGCTACATGTCAGAAAGAAACAGATTGGACCGTTTCACCTGCTGATCCAAATTTGATGTTTTCTGAACGATTGTCAGCATACAAAAAAACATTTTTGAGTACAATGCATTGTCAAAGAACTGTGGAATTAATTCCTACCACAGAATCACATTTTTCAGCAACTTTTGTTGGTCATTCACACCTTTCTCATCAGCTTTTTGCAAATTATGATCTGACATTCACACCTACTTGCAGCCGAACACCTCGGCTTCCGCTTTTGATGGTGTATATTTTGGCATTCGAACCTTTTCTTACCCGCTTTTTACAAACCATGGTCGGACTTTCACACCTTCTTTTAGCCGAACAACTCCGCTCCCGCTATTGATTGTGTAGAGTCGGGTATTTTAACCTTTTCTTACCCGCTTTTTACCAACTATGGTCGGACATTCACACCTTCAACATGCCCTTCAATGTCCACAATTTTGGCGTCACGAACAGGATCCCTCGACTGGTGTCTCTGGACCGGACCGCAGTGCATGGCCAGCCTGGACTGAAGTAGCTGTTCCAGCCTCATACCTCCAAGGCCTTTTCTGAGAGAGAGGACTGGCAGGTCCTTTTCCTGAATACCAGCGCTGGGATCATTTTTTAAATATGATAGTCTGAGACGATAGGACTGCTTTTTAGTTTTTATTTGAATAAAAGAGGGTTTCCCGGTTGTGTCATTAGTGAGACAGAGATTTCATGGGTAAGTGAAACTTTTGAAGCAGTCCGAAGAAGTGTGAAGTACTCCGAAGAAGTGTGAGTACAGATTAAAGGTCCTCATTGGAGACGTCCTTTGAGTGAAGGAATATATTTCCCCATTCCAAGTCTGAGAATGGGAAACAGTAGGTCTCAGACTTTTGACCCTACCGGGGGACCTAAGCATGTTGAAATGAAAAAGAAATATGGTCCAGAGGTTTTCCACCTGAAGGTTCTTTTAGTATGTTAGAAATAAGAAAATTAGAAGAAAAGTTTTGCAAATATGAGAAAGAGATGAAGCAAAAAAAAGAAAATTAAGTTTAAATAAGAAGTAAGAAAGGTATAGAATGTTGGAAAAAATAAAGTGTATTAAGAGAAAGAAAGGAAAATGTTAAACAAATGCCATGACGGAATGATGATAATAATTTAGTATGTGGACGAAAACATAATTCAGCTCTGATTAAGACTGAATCTTCTTTTAAACCACCACCATATTCCACTGATAACACTTTTTCTCCTTCTGCACCTCTTTACCCCACCCTGAGCGCTCTCGCTGTGCCGGATCCAGACCTGGACTCCTGCCCTCCACGACGCCTGCAACAACAACAGCCAGCCCTGCCACAAGCCTCTGGCTCTCGGGAAGAAGGGACTTCTTCCATCCTCCCTCGGGAAGAAATTCCATCATTCTCACAACATCAGTTACATAGGTCTGATGATGAGGAAAAGGAAGACGTTTGGTTCTCCAGCGTACCTGCCCAAGAACTTTTAACGCAAGTGACAAAAATCCTTTACCCACAATCTGGACTTCAGAGATCTAAACGTGAGAAAAAACAAAACCAGATTCAAACCATGCCTATGGTTAAAGTTGCAGTTCCCACTGGACCATTACTGGTTTATCGACCCTGGACTGAGACTGACATCATGGAAGCATAACAATGCTTACCAGATCCAGAGATTTCTGGACCCCATTTTGCTGACGAGTTGCGAGATTTCTGCGCACAATCTGCCCGACTGGGGTTGAATTGCGTCGCACATTGGCAAAAAAGTTCAAACCGACCGACCTCTGCAAAATAGAGGCCAGTATGCTACAACTGGATTTGCGACCTACCAACAGTGAACGAGGACATAATGATAACGCTCAATATGAAGCAGCCATCCAAAGACTGTGTCAAGCCATCACCACTCAATTTCCAACCAAAATCAATATGTCCCACATTTACACCTGCAAACAGAAACCCGGTGAAGGGACTGATGATTTTGTACACCGCATCCTTGAGGAAGTCAGCAAGCACAGCGGTCATCAGAGACCAAGGGATTTGGGTAATGAATCAGGACCATGGGAGAGTATTGCATGCAATGCAATAATTAAAGGCCTCATGCCAGATGTCGCCACTGAAGTAAAGAACATTTACGTGGGATGGTGTGAGGGTCCTCGTTTGGCTGACGTTCGCCGATATGTTTGCCATGCTCATAACCAAGTTGAGACGCGTAAGACAACCAAAAGGGACAAGTGTGAAAAGGAGCTGCATTTGGCAGCCATGACCATGTATTACGCAGTTGGTGTAAACAGAGGACGAGGCCGAAGTTGAAGACGTGGACGTGTGGGAGAGGAGGTCGAAATGGGCCACGCCAGAGCTATGATCCGAATATTTGTTTTTACTGTGGCCAGACTGGACACTGGAAGAAGGACTGTCCACAGCTGAAAAGTGATGAAATTGGGCAAAAGGCTGACTGAGGGTGGGAGGCAGGTTCTGGACGTCACGCGGCAGCGGAGCCTCCACTGATGGGTGATAGCACAAACACACTCACACATTTTTCCTGCTCTGTGTAGTGAAGAAACGCTTGCCGACTGTGATTCACGTAGTAAAGTTTTGCATGCTATTTCCGTCCTAGAGCAAAGATATTTCTTTCAGAATATAGGAACTTATGTTCATCAGTAGTGACGTCAGGGGAGTTTGATTGTCCTCAAAAGTTAAGTGGAAACCACGTTTACTGTATGTCTGCCTCAGGCCAGGTTGTGAAGGAGAAAATGACAATGCCCATTGCGTGTTGTCACTCCCGATGAGCTCTCCTTCAAACACTCATTTTTGTTATCAGAGTTGTGTCCCATTAACCTGATGGGCTGTGATCTCATGTGTAAATTAGGCATTATTTTAACTTCTACACCAGAGGGTGTTAAGGTTATGTTACAGCCTGACAAAGTTTTCACAGCAGTGCAGTTTGATTCATCGGCACTTACATATGCTTATGAGTGGAAACTTCCCAGCTCTCCTTTTTCACAACAACTAGTGGAAGAAGCAAAAGCGTTAGTTTCACCCCTTTCTGATTTCATGCAACCTACTGATTTGCACTGCACATCACACATTTCTTCGGGGCCTGACAATGACTATGAGAAGAAGTGAAAAAATATGTGCGCCTACTTTATTGGCTGTGTCGCTCACTCCAGAGCACTTCGATTTTTTTAATGTTTGTGGTACTCGCCCTCACATTTCCTTGGCCAAACGTACACACTGGCAGTGACAAGGTGTGGGAGAGTTTGTTGCTACATGTCAGAAAGAAATGGAGTGGACCGTTTCACCTGCTGATCCAAATTTGATGTTTTCTGAACGATTGTCAGCATACAAAAAAACATTTTTGAGTACAATGCATTGTCAAAGAACTGTGGACTTAATTCCTACCACAGAATCACATTTTGAAGCATGTTTTTTATCTGAAACAGATTTGTCTTCGATACCCATGTTGGCTGAAGTGCCCAATGATCTTTGGGCTAAGAGCAAATATGATGTGGGGTTGATAAAAGGCTGTGAACCAGTAATTGTCACCCCTAAATCAGACTTTTGTCCATGTAAAAAACAATACCCTTTTAAGCCTGAAGCAATTAAAGGGATTAAACCTGTTTTTCAATCTTTTCAGAAAACAGGCGTTATTGTTCCTTTTGAAAATTCACCTGTGGTTACTCCATTGTTTCCTGTTAAAAAGATTAAAGATGCTGGCCAGCCAGATGAATGGCGTTTTGTACAGGACCTCCAAGCGGTGAATGCTGCAGTTCAGCCACATGCTCCTACTGTGCCCAACCCACACACTATTTTGTCTCAAATTACATCAGATGCACAGTTTTTCTCCGTGGTTGACTTGTCGCCAGTGCACCCTGATAGCCCATTTTGGTTTGCTTTTTAGTTTGAAGGGAGATCTTGGACTTTTACCCGGTTATGCCAGGGGTACTGTGAAAGTCCCACTATTTACAATGCTGCCCTCAAAGCTAGTCTGGATTAACTTCAATCAACCACAGGCTCTGCTCTTTTGCAGTATGTGGATGACATCCTTTTATGTGGTCCATCTAAACAACAGTGTGAAAAAGACAGTGAATCTGTTGAAACATCTTCCTTCTTATGGCCATAAAGCCAGCCTTTCTAAGTTACAGTTTGTACAGGACGAAGTCACCTTTTTGGGTCATGTGATTTCTAAGGATGGGCGCTCACTTTCTCCTAAACGTGTTGCTGCAGTTCAGATCATTCCTAAACCGGTTACTAAAAAACAGCTTATGTCATTCTTAGGTATAACATCTTACTGCAGGAACTTTATTCCTAACTACTCTTTTCTCGAAGCTCTCTTAGGTGCTCTTATCCATGGTAAAGGCAGCTGCAGTTCTGACATGCAGCTCTCTTTGCAGGCAGAAGACTCCCTCACAGATCTCCATGCTTTGTAAACCTTTGCCTCTGCAGATGAAATTTGGTCCTCTGGACGCATTTGGTCCTCTGTGGGTGCAACTTATATGGATGGTGTTTGGATGGGACCTGATGGTAAACCCTGTCTACCTAAACATTTTTTTCCTCATTTTTCAAAATTGACACATGGGTTGGACCATGTGTCAAAAGGGGGGATGCTGAATGCACTCACTGCTCAGTGGTTCACAAAAGGGTTCAGTTCATATGCGCAAAAATACTGTCAGTCATGTATGGTTTGTGCCACACATAATGTAGGAAAGGCATTACACACATCGCAAGTTCCACACCCTCCATCAGAGAAACCTTTTGAACATTTGATGATGGATTTTGTTGAACTCACACCAGCTGAAGGAAAGAAATATGCACTAGTAATAGTGGACGTGTTTAGTAAATGGGTTGAAGTTTTCACTGCAAAACATGCAAACAGTAATGCAGTGACTAAAGCACTGCTAAACAGAAATCATTCCTAGATGGGGCATTCCAGAGAAGATCAGCAGTGATAATGGCACACATTTTGTAAACACTGCATTGACTGAGGTTGGTAAATTCCTGGGAATAACCTTGCGCACACATTGTGCTTATCATCCACAGAGTGGAGGTGCTGTGGAAAGAGAAAATGGTACATTAAAGTCCAAGTTAGCCAAATGTTGTGAAGAAACAGGTCTGCCATGGACAAAAACATTACCTATTGTGCTTACCTACATGAGAATGAGAATCAGAGCTCAAGTGAATCTCAGCCCATTTGAAATTTTATTTGGCAGACCTCCTAACCTGGGATTGGGACCTGTAACCAGACCCCTCCCTTCCACAACTGTTTGTGATGATGCTATGTTGTCTTACTGTCGAAACCTTTCCACTGTTCTATCTCAAGTTTCACAGACAGTAAAAGCAGCCCTTCCAGCCACAGAAAACACACCACTCCAACCAGATGACAGGTGGTGAAGGAACTTCGCAGGAAACATTGGAAGTCCAAACGTTGGCAAGGCCCGTTCCAGGTGCTACTGGTCACTCATACAGCTGTTAAAGTTGCAGAGAGAGCAACCTGGATTCATGCCAGTCACTGTAAGAAGGTACCAGAACCAGTAGATGACTTCCACCCTGACATACATCAGCCTAACCAACACGCCCGGAAGGACAAAGATAAGAGTCAGCAGTAAAAGCTGTACTCCACCGGTGTGTTAAGTGCTAGTAACCTCTGACACCGAAGATTGAAACATCCTTACTGAGACCAGCGATGAAGATGATCATACACATGCTGTGAACCATGGAAGAAACTGTTTGTTGTTTGTATTTTCTTATTATATATATAATCCAAAATGGACATTTTATTTTATTTTATGAGCTCATATCACAACATGAGATAGGCAGCAATAAATTCCTAGAATATCAACAACTTAAGTCTATAATAAAAAAGAAATATATCCTCCACCAACCAGACTTACAACTCCCGATTAGGGTAGTAGAATTTCTAAGCATCTGCACCCCAAAACTACTATCAAAAATATATAAATTATTGTCTAAGATAGATGACACAATGTCTCTACCGTCCTCAAAATGGGAGGCAGATTTATCCATCAGTTCTAGTCATAGCTTCTGGCCACATATATGTTTGAACACCTTCAGAATGACTCGAAATCCTAATTTACAGCTCATACAATACAAAATTCTTCATAGAACACACTATACAGGACAAAGGATGTTCAGGATGGGTTTAACACACTCAAACATCTGCTCACATTGCACAGATAACACACCTGATGATTATGCACACGCTTTGTGGTTTTGTGCGCCTGTCCAGAAGTTCTGGCTTGAAGTCTGTGCGGACCTATCAACATGACTAAAGTGTACCATTCCTGCATGCCCCACACTGTGCATACTGGGTGACTTAGACAACATCAATGTGGAATTTAGCTTAGCACACATGATCCTCACAGTGTTATGTATAGCAAAGAAAACTATTCTCATGAACTGGAAAGCGAAGAACAATCTGTGTATTAACCAGTTTAGAAATTTTCTTTTAGATTATATTAGCATGGAAACAATGTCTGCTTCCTCAAAACATCAATTGGCTGAATTTAATTCTCTCTGGTCCCTTCTGATTAGCTTGATCACATAGTGGTGGTGGTGGGTTGCTGTCCCGTCGCTCTGGGCGGTTGGGTGTGTGCTGGGGGGGGCTGTGTGGCTTCGGGCGTCTGGTGGTCTCTCGGGTCGTGGGGAAATACGGCAGCCCTGTATTATTGCTTCCTGTGAAATCAAGATACAATGTGCACATGCTGGTTACAAATAAGAAAATACAAACAACAAACAGTTTCTTCCATGGTTCACAGCATGTGTATGATCATCTTCATCGCTGGTCTCAGTAAGGATGTTTCAATCTTCGGTGTCAGAGGTTACTAGCACTTAACACACCGGTGGAGTACAGCTTTTACTGCTGACTCTTATCTTTGTCCTTCCGGGCGTGTTGGTTAGGCTGATGTATGTCAGGGTGGAAGTCATCTACTGGTTCTGGTACCTTCTTACAGTGACTGGCATGAATCCAGGTTGCTCTCTCTGCAACTTTAACAGCTGTGTGAGTGACCAGTAGCACCTGGAACGGGCCTTGCCAACGTTTGTGCTTCCAATGTGAAGTTCTTTCACCACCTGTCATCTGGTTGGAGTGGTGTGTTTTCTGTGGCTGGAAGGGCTGCTTTTACTGCCTGTGAAACTTGAGATAGAACAGTGGAAATGTTTCGACAGTAAGAAAACATAGCATCATCACAAACAGTTGTGGAAGGGAGGGGTCTGGTTACAGGTCCCAATCCCAGGTTAGGAGGTCTGCCAAATAAAATTTCAAATGGGCTGAGATTCACTTGAGCTCTGATTCTCATTCTCATGTAGGTAAGCACAATAGGTAATGCTTTTGTCCATGGCAGACCTGTTTCTTCACAACATTTGGCTAACTTGGACTTTAATGTACCATTTTCTCTTTCCACAGCACCTCCACTCTGTGGATGATAAGCACAATGTGTGCGCAAGCTTATTCCCAGGAATTTACCAACCTCAGTCAATGCAGTGTTTACAAAATGTGTGCCATTATCACTGCTGATCTTCTCTGGAATGCCCCATCTAGGAATGATTTCTGTTTAGCAGTGCTTTAGTCACTGCATTACTGTTTGCATGTTTTGCAGGGAAAACTTCAACCCATTTACTAAACACGTCCACTATTACTAGTGCATATTTCTTTCCTTCAGCTGGTGTGAGTTCAACAAAATCCATCATCAAATGTTCAAAAGGTTTCTCTGGTGGAGGGTGTGCAACTTGCGATGTGTGTAATGCCTTTCCTACATTATGTGTGGCACAAACCATACATGACTGACAGTATTTTTGCGCATATGAACTGAACCCTTTTGTGAACCACTGAGCAGTGAGTGCATTCAGCATCCCTCCTTTTGACACATGGTTCAACCCATGTGTCAATTTTGAAAAATGAGGAAAAAAATGTTTAGGTAGACAGGGTTTACCCTCAGGTCCCATCCAAACACCATCCGTATGAGTTGCACCCACAGAGGACCAAATGCGTCCAGAGGACCAAATTTCATCTGCAGAGGCAAAAGTTTGCAAAGCATGGAGATCTGTGAGGGAGTCTTCTGCCTGCAAAGAGAGGGAAGCGAAAACAGGAAAAAAATTAGCTGCCTGCTTAGCTGCAGCATCAGCTCTGGCATTGCCACAAGCAACAGGATCGTCTGAGTTAGTGTGAGCTGCACACTTACAGACCGAGATTGCTGTAGGCAAAAGGATCGCATCAAGAAGATCAGAAACCTGCTTGGAGTTCAGAATAGTTTTACCATCTGATTTAAGGAAATGCCTGTGTTTCCACAGCGCACCAAAGTCATGAACAACACCAAAAGCATATCTGGAATCTGTGTAAATAGTGACAGACTTACCAGCTGCCAACTTACAAGCTTCAGTAAGTGCAATAAGCTCAGTAGTTTGAGCGGAGAAATGTTTAGGAAGAGAACCAGACAACAAAGTGTCATGTGAAGAACATACTGCAAACCAAACACAGTTAGTACCTGTGGCTGGATCACGCAAAGCTGATCCATCTACAAAAAGAATCATGTCAGAGTTTGGAAGAGGAGTCTCTAAAAGATCAGGTCGGGGTGTACAAACTTGTTCCAAAACAGCTTCACAGTCATGAGGCTCCCCATCCTCAGGAGTCGGAAGCAAAGTAGCAGGATTCAGAACAGTACAACGTTTAACAGTGACATTTGGCATATCACGGAGCACAGAGGTGTATCTGAGCCAACAAGCAGTTGAAAGATGTGAAGTTTTCTGCTCGAGAAGAATAATGGCAACAGTATGAGGAACCAAAACAGTCAAATTAGCGTAGCCCACAATATCTTGGGAGGCCAGGACAGCTTTCTCTGCAGCTGCAACAGCACGAAGACAACCAGGCAGGCCTGCAGCCACAGAGTCCAGTTTTGCTGAGAAATGAGCCACTGGCCTTTGCCTGCCCCATGTTCCTGCATAAGAACAGATGTCATACAACCATGCTTCTCATCAACTGCCTGTATGAAAGGTTTATGAGGATCTGGAATGCCAAGTGTTGGTGCAGTTTGAAGAGCCAGCTTAAGCTGACTAAAGGCTGATTCAGCCTCAGGAGTCCATGGAACACGATCAGCTGACTGGAGCTGCATGTCAGAACTGCAGCTGCCTTTACCATGGATAAGAGCACCTAAGAGAGCTTCGAGAAAAGAGTAGTTAGGAATAAAGTTCCTGCAGTAAGATGTTATACCTAAGAATGACATAAGCTGTTTTTTAGTAACCGGTTTAGGAATGATCTGAACTGCAGCAACACGTTTAGGAGAAAGTGAGCGCCCATCCTTAGAAATCACATGACCCAAAAAGGTGACTTCGTCCTGTACAAACTGTAACTTAGAAAGGCTGGCTTTATGGCCATAAGAAGGAAGATGTTTCAACAGATTCACTGTCTTTTTCACACTGTTGTTTAGATGGACCACATAAAAGGATGTCATCCACATACTGCAAAAGAGCAGAGCCTGTGGTTGATTGAAGTTAATCCAGACTAGCTTTGAGGGCAGCATTGTAAATAGTGGGACTTTCACAGTACCCCTGGCATAACCGGGTAAAAGTCCAAGATCTCCCTTCAAACTAAAAAGCAAACCAAAATGGGCTATCAGGGTGCACTGGCGACAAGTCAACCACTGAGAAAAACTGTGCATCTGATGTAATTTGAGACAAAATAGTGTGTGGGTTGGGCACAGTAGGAGCATGTGGCTGAACTGCAGCATTCACCGCTTGGAGGTCCTGTACAAAACGCCATTCATCTGGCTGGCCAGCATCTTTAATCTTTTTAACAGGAAACAATGGAGTAAGCACAGGTGAATTTTCAAAAGGAACAATAACGCCTGTTTTCTGAAAAGATTGAAAAACAGGTTTAATCCCTTTAATTGCTTCAGGCTTAAAAGGGTACTGTTTTTTACATGGACAAAAGTCTGATTTAGGGGTGACAATTACTGGTTCACAGCCTTTTATCAACCCCACATCATATTTGCTCTTAGCCCAAAGATCATTGGGCACTTCAGCCAACATGGGTATCGAAGACAAATCTGTTTCAGATAAAAAACATGCTTCAAAATGTGATTCTGTGGTAGGAATTAAGTCCACAGTTCTTTGACAATGCATTGTACTCAAAAATGTTTTTTTGTATGCTGACAATCGTTCAGAAAACATCAAATTTGGATCAGCAGGTGAAACAGTCCACTCCATTTATTTCTGACATGTAGCAACAAACTCTCCCACACCTTGTCACTGCCAGTGTGTACGTTTGGCCAAGGAAATGTGAGGGCGAGTACCACAAACATTAAAAAAATCGAAGTGCTCTGGAGTGAGCGACACAGCCAATAAAGTAGGCGCACATATTTTTTCACTTCTTCTCATAGTCATTGTCAGGCCCCAAAGAAATGTGTGATGTGCAGTGCAAATCAGTAGGTTGCATGAAATCAGAAAGGGGTGAAACTAACACTTTTGCTTCTTCCACTAGTTGTTGTGAAAAAGGAGAGCTGGGAAGTTTCCACTCATAAGCATATGTAAGTGCCGATGAATCAAACTGCACTGCTGTGAAAACTTTGTCAGGCTGTAACATAACCTTAACACCCTCTGGTGTAGAAGTTAAAATAATGCCTAATTTACACATGAGATCACAGCCCATCAGGTTAATGGGACACAACTCTGATAACAAAAATGAGTGTTTGAAGGAGAGCTCATCGGGAGTGACAACACGCAATGGGCATTGTCATTTTCTCCTTCACAACCTGGCCTGAGGCAGACATAGAGTAAACGTGGTTTCCACTTAACTTTGGAGGACAATAAAACTCCCCTGACGTCACTACTGATGAACATAAGTTCCCATAATCTGAGAGAAATATCTTTGCTCTAGGACGGAAATAGCATGCAAAACTTTACTACGTGAATCACAGTCGGCAAGCGTTTCTTCACTACACAGAGCAGGAAAAATGTGTGAGTGTGTTTGTGCTATCACCCATTAGTGGAGGCTCCGCTGCCGCGTGACGTCCAGAACCTGCCTCCCACCCTCAGTCAGCCTTTTGCCCAATTTCATCACTTTTCAGCTGTGGACAGTCCTTCTTTCAGTGTCCAGTCTGGCCACAGTAAAAACAAATATTCGGATCATAGCTCTGATCCCACACATCCACGTCTTCGACTTCGGCCTCGTCCTCTGTTTACACCAACTGCGTAATACATGGTCATGGCTGCCAAATGCAGCTCCTTTTCACACTTGTCCCTTTTGGTTGTCTTACGCGTCTCAACTTGGTTATGAGCATGGCGAGCATATCGGCGAACGTCAGCCAAACGAGGACCCTCACACCATCCCACGTAAATGTTCTTTACTTCAGTGGCGACATCTGGCATGAGGCCTTTAATTATTGCATTGCATGCAATACTCTCCCATGGTCCTGATTCATTACCCAAATCCCTTGGTCTCTGATGACCGCTGTGCTTGCTGACTTCCTCAAGGATGCGGTGTACAAAATCATCAGTCCCTTCACCGGGTTTCTGTTTGCAGGTGTAAATGTGGGACATATTGATTTTGGTTGGAAATTGAGTGGTGATGGCTTGACACAGTCTTTGGTTGGCTGCTTCATATTGAGCGTTATCATTATGTCCTCGTTCACTGTTGGTAGGTCGCAAATCCAGTTGTAGCATACTGGCCTCTATTTTGCAGAGGTCGGACGGTTTGAACTTTTTTGCCAATATGCGACGCAATTCAACCCCAGTCGGGCAGAATTGTGCGCAGAAATCTCGCAACTCGTCAGCAAAATGGGGTCCAGAAATCTCTGGATCTGGTAAGCATTGTTATGCTTCCATGATGTCAGTCTCAGTCCAGGGTCGATAAACCAGTAATGGTCCAGTGGGAACTGCAACTTTAACCATAGGCATGGTTTGAATCTGGTTTTGTTTTTTCTCACGTTTAGATCTCTGAAGTCCAGATTGTGGGTAAAGGATTTTTGTCACTTGCGTTAAAAGTTCTTGGGCAGGTACGCTGGAGAACCAAACGTCTTCCTTTTCCTCATCATCAGACCTATGTAGCTGATGTTGTGAGAATGATGGAATTTCTTCCCGAGGGAGGATGGAAGAAGTCCCTTCTTCCCGAGAGCCAGAGGCTTGTGGCAGGGCTGGCTGTTGTTGTTGCAGGCGTTGTGGAGGGCAGGAGTCCAGGTCTGGATCCGGCACAGCTAATACTAAATTATTATCATCATTCCGTCATGGCATTTGTTTAACATTTTCCTTTCTTTCTCTTAATACACTTTATTTTTTCCAAAATTCTATACCTTTCTTACTTCTTATTTAAACTTAATTTTCTTTTTTTTTGCTTCATCTCTTTCTCATATTTGCAAAACTTTTCTTCTAATTTTCTTATTTCTAACATACTAAAAGAACCTTCTGGTGGAAAACCTCTGGACCATATGTCTTTTTCATTTCATCATGCTTAGGTCCCCCGGTAGGGTCAAAAGTCTGAGACCTACTGTTTCCCATTCTCAGACTTGGAATGGGGAAATATATTCCTTCACTCAAAGGACGTCTCCAATGAGGACCTTAATCTGTACTCACACTTCTTCGGAGTACTTCACACTTCTTCGGACTGCTTCAAAAGTTTCACTTACCCATGAAATCTCTGTCTCACTAATGACACAACCGGGAAACCCTCTTTTATTCAAATAAAAACTAAAAAGCAGTCCTATCGTCTCAGACTATCTGTTTTATGAATTTAAGGGGCTAAAAAGTTTTGTTCTCGTTTTTCTATGATTAACCGAATGTATGTGAGAGTCCAAACAGACAGAAGGGTTACGGCCGAGCGCTGGACCTTCCTACCCGGCTGGGGTATATGTTCTTGTATGTTGTCTGACTGTTTGATTTGAATGTGTTGTGTAAGTGTCCTGTTGAATGTTACATGTTTGGGCTTTGACACGCTTCACTGTGGTTGTTAACTGTGTGGTGTGTCCTGAAATGTTATATGTTTGGGCTGTGTGACATGCTTAATGCTTTTCAGTAGCAACCCACTTATTCATATATAGCAACTGACAACATAAGAAGTCCGGACATACTTTGATAGTAGTTGTAGAAGTATCCTTATTGATAATAGATAAACTAATTCATAGTGATAGAACAGTAGATGAACAGGTGCCTGCACATGTCTCATGAAAATAAAATGGGTGTATGATTGCTGACGGCAGAGCAATACTGCCAAACTTATGAGTTCTTGTGGCAAACTTGATTCAGTGTCTTGACGTGTATACGCTGTTTCGCTGACTTGTCACAAGAAACAAAGTGTGTTTGATAAGATCCGACCATTTTATTACGGGAGGATCAGTATGTATGGATTCTGATGTGACTGATAAACCCATTCGTATCTTAAGCATAATCTAATACGTGAGACAACGCCCTGGCACACAATCAAAAAAAAAAAGAGAGAGAGCGGTTTTGTGTCCCCACAGTCCATAATGTAGAAAAGAGAGAAAAAAGCCTTTCTGATTTGGTGTGTGTGCTCACAGTGCAGAGTGTAGAGAAAAGAGAGGAAAGAAAGCCGTTTTGGTGTCACGGGTGCTGTGACTTACACACACACATTTCTGAATTGAGAAAGGAAATTATTTTAGAGAAAGCACTAGAGTTTAGATCCCACATTTGTTGATAGGCATTCATTTAATTTTTCTTTTAATCAGTTTTAAAGTGAATACTAACTGAGAAATGAAAAAGGTGAAGAGTTTAGAAGCTTGGTTCAAGAGCAAAACTTGGTTTATGATCAGCTGAGTCTCTAAACAGAACAGCAAAGGGCTTCATCGAACATTTAAAAAAGATTCAGATTGTTAGAATATCCAGAATTTATAGGAATGGTGGTGATTACTCTTAATTTCTAGAATGGAAATAACTGCACCATGTCTGTTTTATGAATTTAAGGGGCTAAAAAGTTTTGTTCTCGTTTTTCTATGATTAACCGAATGTATGTGAGAGTCCAAACAGACAGAAGGGTTACGGCCGAGCGCTGGACCTTCCAAAAAAGATGAGACAGGCTGGACCTGTGCCATACTAGTTAAGACCTGCCTGTGGATAACAGGTTCTTTAAACTCTCACACACACAAACTCACACACGTTCGCACACATACACCCATACACACACACATTCTTGAACTTGCTGCAAGATTAAACATTTGCATTAACTGACTCCAGCAACTCTGAGTCTCATTGAGAGACTTTTCTCAACAATTGGGTCCTCAAACCAGATCTCAACGTTTTTTCCGCTTTCCAGGGTCGGAGCTGAAACCATGCACGGGGGAGTCCAGTACTCCTAATGAAAGACCCCCTGCTGAATTGCGGTAATTAGGGGCCAGTGTCCACTGAAAGGGGGAAAAAGGGACGAGATCGTACTTTTGAATCAATGGCCAGAAGCCATTGGCAGTGCAGGCATCAACAATAATGGTGTTATTTCACCCATTAACACTTAAGGTACCTCATGCAGTGGCTGTGATATGGTTACTTAACAAAATATCTTTACCAGACATCTCTCCTACATAACAGTTCTTCTTTCACAGCCACACCTTGTTGTCGAGAGATGTGCTACACTTAATCCATCCACACTGCTACCTACCCCACAGATGGAAAGCCTCATGATTGCATGTCAGAAATAACCATCAGTGTTTTACCCAGGCCAGACTTAACTGATATACGTTATGAAAATGCAGAAATAACTATATTTATTCAACAGGTCAAGCAAAAAACCCTGATGGCACAAATGCTACAGGATTTGCAGTAGTAACAGAAACTGAAGTTTTCTTAAAACAACCACTACCAAAAAATTACTCTGTTCAAGCAGTCGAATTGGTAGCTTTAACTGAAGCTTGTAAATTAAATAACAAAAAGGTTGTTAACGTTTACACTGACAGTCAGTATGCCTTCTCAACTGTACATGTGTTAACACAGCATTGGAAAAACAGGTATGTTGACATCCACAGCTAAATGTATAAACTACAAATATTTTAGCATTATTAGATGTTATTCAATTGCCATCTACAATAGACTCGTATGAATGACCGGAAGGAAAACCATACTGCCAAAGAATTTGTTTAAATATGCTGCAGTATTGAGCCACGGACCATGTCATGTCTCAACAGGAGGGATGGAAGCAATAATGAACAAGGTTTTTACAGCATATGGTTTTACTAATTATTGAATTTTTTTTTTTAGAATAAATAAATGAATAAAGTTTTGTCTAGCAGGTCAAATATGTGCAAAATACATTCCACAGGGCAATCTAAGACCAAAACGAAGATAATTCCCTAAGCCAGTGTATCTTTTTCAACATATTTGTTTGTATTTCATTATTTCATTATTGTGTAGATTTCATTGAACTAAATTAATGTTAAGGGAAACGATTCTGCTCAGTGACAACAGAGGTTTTTACCAAATGGTCTGAAATATTTCCATGTGCACAAGCAGATGCACTCTCAGTAGCAAAATCACGCGTAAAATAACTCATTTCTAGATTTGAAATTCCTGAAAAGATCTTCAGTGATAATTTGACACACTTTGTAAACTATGTCATCTCACTGATGGCAAAGAACTTAAAATAGATCTTAGAAACCACTGTGATATAGAAGGTTTCGCTAACACATTGGAATTGTTTTACTATTTACATATGCATGTGCAGTGAAGAATTGCTTGCTGCTGATAAATGCAAAGAAGAACAGCTTACACATAGATGCTCACATATAGGCTGCTGAATGCAATGAAGACCTGCTTATCCAGTAAAGTTCAATGTCAATGTGTAATATTCAATTAGGATTTGCAAAACAGTGAAGTTAAACAATGAATGGGTCCATAGTCGGTATGAGAAGACTACAGGAATATTTACCTGGGTGTACGTTCAAACAGAGATGAGAAAATTGCGATAAATTATTGTTTGTTTGTTTGTTAGTATGTATATGAATGTTATGTGTATAAACTGTGTTGAGTTGTAGTTACTCAGTAGTGTCTCAGTGAAACAACCGACGGGGGAAGCCTTGCGGTGACAACAAAAGCAGTGTTTTACTGATCAGTCAAGTTGCTCCAGTGTACTCCATACAAACTGGTTGGCTACTGAAGGGATAGAAAATGGGGAATACTTGTTTTAAAGCAAACAAGGAATTAGATGGGAAAAATACATGTTTTAACGGGACCCAGACAATATTAAATACTCAGACAGATGGGAGAAGAAGTGTAGTTTTGTAGGAAATCACAAAATTATTACATAAAATTAGTGAAATCAATTGAAGAATGCCTTTTTGAAGAGCTGTTTACCACAGATGAGCAGCTTTGCGACCAAGCACATTGTAGATCGCTTTACTGCCAAAATGATCTAGTTTAATGGATTGGTTTAGACATGCATAACAGCATTTTAAGAACAAAGAGAGAAACAAAAAGGGACAACGCTTCATGGTGGAAGGTGATGTATAAATAACTGTGTATATGATGAAGGAGAGACCATTTGAGCAGCACAGCCATTTCGCAGCACAGGGACAGCAGTCCAAGTTAAAGGATCTCCCACGTGGTATCACCTGTCACACTGTGTCAAGGCATCAAAAGAAGAAAAAATCACCAAACTCAAGGACAAAGAGACGAAGACTCCGGTGAACGAAGAGAGAGGACTTACAAACCAGAAATACAAAAGGATGCTCGATATCAAGATCCAGAAGAAGAGGCTAACAATGCCACGAACACTTACGATGCTGGGAATGATGCCAGCAATGAACAGAGAAGAAGATTCAGTGTCATCAATCTGCAACACGTGCCTCTAATGAGGGGGTGAATATAGAATCCTCAACGATTACAACGTCTCTGGGAACTGTGACAACAACAAGGTTTAAACCATTTTGATATATATTGTAACCTATTGGCTAAGGAATAGTGCTGAAAATTAGGTAAATCTAATCCACCACTGTCCTTGGTCTTCTGTAGGGTTTTTAAACTAATACGTGGTGGTTTGTTTTTCCACAGAAATTTGGAGATGCATGAATCTAGTGACTTAAACCAAGTAGCAAATGGTTTTATGGGGATCATTGAGAACAAATAGTTAACTTTTGGTAGTATCATCATTTTAATGGTTGTAACTCTCCCCATAAGTGATATAGGTAAGGACTTCCAACGAGAGAGATCGTCCTCTACTCTCTTTAATAATTGCACATAATTTAGCTTTGTTAGCTCTGAGAGCCTGGAGGAAATGTTTATGCCTAAATATCTAATATTTCCTGACTGTAAAGTGATCGCAGGTATATTCTGGACCCTACAGTTAATGGGCAGAACTGTGGTCTTAGACCATTTGATAGAGTAGTCAGAAAGTGCCGAGAATTTATTTATGAGTGTGATCGTGTGAGTGAGAGACGTCTCTGAGTTCTGAAGGAAAAATAATACATCATCAGCATAAAGACTTATTTTATGCTCAATATTTTGGGGTTGGATGCCTTTAATATTTCTATCTTGTCTGATAGCAGCTGCTAAAGGTTTGATGAAAATAGCAAAAAGTGAGGGAGAAAGTGAGCAACCCTGTCTTGTACCTCTCTGCAGACTGAAGCTTGGAGAAGTTTGATCATTTGTCCTGACACTTGCATTTGGGGAGCTATATAATATCCTTATCCAGTTGATGAAGTGTGACCCAAACCCAAATTTGTTTTATGCTGCGAATAAAAATTTCCAGTTCCCTCCATTAAATGCTTTTTCTGCATCTAGAGAGTCGATTGTGGTTTCCAAGTTGTTGATGGTAGAATAGTCTATGAGATTAACGATGCGGTTTGTGAACGAACTGTTGTGCCTACTGCTCTTCAGCCTTTCAAATGAAAGGTAGAATTTAAAACGTGACAAATGAACGAAGACCCAAGGAGTTGAGTCGTAAACTAATCAATACTGTTTCCTGTGCGAGGACCCGTCAGTCGAGGAGTTGAGTCATGAACGAATCAATACTGTTTCCTGTCCTGCTGACTGAGCTTATGAAGCTGCCGCCTGCCATGTGGTGAGGAAGGGTACTGCATGAAAATGAACGAATCACTCACTGAGACAACTCGTTACTCCCGAGTCATATAAAAAATTTGTTCATATCGAACGAATCGCTCACGAACGACACTTCACTATCTATTTGACGAGTTATGCATGAATTCGGATTTTGCAATAAAATTAATTCCTTCTCTCAAACCAAGTTCAAACTGCTTTGTCCTTCATATTAATCTATTTCTAATCTAGTTTCAACAATAAACAACCCCACATCATATTTGCTCTTCGCCCAAAGATCATTGGGCACTTCAGCCAACATGGGTATCGAAGACAAATCTTTTTCAGATTAAAAACATGCTTCAAAATGTGATTCTGTGGTAGGAATTAATTCCACAGTTCTTTGACAATGCATTGTACTCAAAAATGTTTTTTTGTATGCTGACAATCGTTCAGAAAACATCAAATTTGGATCAGCAGGTGAAACGGTCCAATCCGTTTCTTTCTGACATGTAGCAACAAACTCTCCCACACCTTGTCAATGCCAGTGTGTAGGTTTGGCCAAGGAAATGTGAGGGCGAGTACCACAAACATTAAAAAAATCGAATTGCTCTGGAGTGAGCGACACAGCCAATAAAGTAGGCGCACATATTTTTTCACTTCTTCTCATAGTCATTGTCAGGCCCCAAAGAAATGTGTGATGTTCAGTGCAAATCAGCAGGTTGCATGAAATCAGAAAGGGGTGAAACTAACGCTTTTGCTTCTTCCACTAGTTGTTGTGAAAAAGGAGAGCTGGGAAGTTTCCACTCATAAGCATATGTAAGTGCAGATGAATCAAACTGCACTGCTGTAAAAACTTTGTCAGGCTGTAACATAACGTTAACACCCTCTGGTGTAGAAGTTAAAATAATGCCTAATTTACACATGAGATCACAGCCCATCAGGTTAATGGGACACAACTCTGATAACAAAAATGAGTGTTTGAAGGAGAGCCCATCGGGAGTGACACACGCAATGGGCGATGTCATTTTCTCCTTCACAACCTGGCCTGATGCAGACATAGAGTAAACGTGGTTTCCACTTAACTTTGGAGGACAATCAACCTCCCCTGACGTCACTACTGATGAACATAAGTTCCTATATTCTGAGAGAAATATCTTTGCTCTAGGACGGAACTAGCATGCAAAACTTTACTACGTGAATCACAGTCGGCAAGCGTTTCTTCACTACACAGAGCAGGAAAAATGTGTGAGTGTGTTTGTGCTATCACCCATTAGTGGAGGCTCCGCTGCCGCGTGACGTCCAGAACCTGCCTCCCACCCTCAGTCAGCCTTTTGCCCAATTTCATCACTTTTCAGCTGTGGACACAGCCACAGTAAAAACAAATATTCGGATCATAGCTCTGGCGTGGCCCATTTCGACCTCCTCTCCCACACGTCCACGTCTTCAACTTCGGCCTCGTCCTCTGTTTACACCAACTGCGTAATACATGGTCATGGCTGCCAAATGCAGCTCCTTTTCACACTTGTCCCTTTTGGTTGTCTTACGCGTCTCAACTTGGTTATGAGCATGGCGAGCATATCGGCGAACCTCAGCCAAACGAGGACCCTCACACCATCCCACGTAAATGTTCTTTACTTCAGTGGCGACATCTGGCATGAGGCCTTTAATTATTGCATTGCATGCAATACTCTCCCATGGCCCTGATTCATTACCCAAATCCCTTGGTCTCTGATGACCGCTGTGCTTGCTGACTTCCTCAAGGATGCGGTGTACAAAATCATCAGTCCCTTCACCGGGTTTCTGTTTGCAGGTGTAAATGTGGGACATATTGATTTTGGTTGGAAATTGAGTGGTGATGGCTTGACACAGTCTTTGGATGGCTGCTTCATATTGAGCGTTATCATTATGTCCTCGTTCACTGTTGGTAGGTCGCAAATCCAGTTGTAGCATACTGGCCTCTATTTTGCAGAGGTCGTCAGTTTGAACTTTTTTGCCAATATGCGACGCAATTCAACCCCGGTCGGGCAGAATTGTGCGCAGAAATCTCGCAACTCGTCAGCAAAATGGGGTCCAGAAATCTCTGGATCTGGTAAGCATTGTTATGCTTCCATGATGTCAGTCTCAGTCCAGGGTCGATAAACCAGTAATGGTCCAGTGGGAACTGCAACTTTAACCATAGGCATGGTTTGAATCTGGTTTTGTTTTTTCTCACGTTTAGATCTCTGAAGTCCAGATTGTGGGTAAAGGATTTTTGTCACTTGCGTTAAAAGTTCTTGGGCAGGTACGCTGGAGAACCAAACGTCTTCCTTTTCCTCATCATCAGACCTATGTAACTGATGTTGTGAGAATGATGGAATTTCTTCCCGAGGGAGGATGGAAGAAGTCCCTTCTTCCCGAGAGCCAGAGGCTTGTGGCAGGGCTGGCTGTTGTTGTTGCAGGCGTCGTGGAGGGCAGGAGTCCAGGTCTGGATCCGGCACAGCGAGAGCGCTCAGGGTGGGGTAAAGAGGTGCAGAAGGAGAAAAAGTGTTATCAGTGGAATATGGTGGTGGTTTAAAAGAAGATTCAGTCTTAATCAGAGCTGAATTATGTTTTCGTCCACATACTAAATTATTATCATCATTCCGTCATGGCATTTGTTTAACATTTTCCTTTCTTTCTCTTAATACACTTTATTTTTTCCAACATTCTATACCTTTCTTACTTCTTATTTAAACTTAATTTTCTTTTTTTTGCTTCATCTCTTTCTCATATTTGCAAAACTTTTCTTCTAATTTTCTTATTTCTAACATACTAAAAGAACCTTCAGGTGGAAAACCTCTGGACCATATTTCTTTTTCATTTCAACATGCTTAGGTCCCCCGGTAGGGTCAAAAGTCTGAGACCTACTGTTTCCCATTCTCAGACTTGGAATGGGGAAATATATTCCTTCACTCAAAGGACGTCTCCAATGAGGACCTTTAATCTGTACTCACACTTCTTCGGAGTACTTCACACTTCTTCGGACTGCTTCAAAAGTTTCACTTACCCATGAAATCTCTGTCTCACTAATGACACAACCGGGAAACCCTCTTTTATTCAAATAAAAACTAAAAAGCAGTCCTATCGTCTCAGACTATCATATTTAAAAAATGATCCCAGCGCTGGTATTCAGGAAAAGGACCTGCCAGTCCTCTCTCTCAGAAAAGGCCTTGGAGGTATGAGGCTGGAACAGCTACTTCAGTCCAGGCTGGCCATGCACTGCGGTCCGGTCCAGAGACACCAGTCGAGGGATCCTGTTCGTGACGCCAAAATTGTGGACATTGAAGGGCATGTTGAAGGTGTGAATGTCCGACCATAGTTGGTAAAAAGCGGGTAAGAAAAGGTTAAAATACCCGACTCTACACAATCAATAGCGGGAGCGGAGTTGTTCGGCTAAAAGAAGGTGTGAAAGTCCGACCATGGTTTGTAAAAAGCGGGTAAGAAAAGGTTCGAATGCCAAAATATACACCATCAAAAGCGGAAGCCGAGGTGTTCGGCTGCAAGTAGGTGTGAATGTCAGATCATAATTTGCAAAAAGCTGATGAGAAAGGTGTGAATGACCAACAAAAGTTGCTGAAAAATGTGATTCTGTGGTAGGAATTAATTCCACAGTTCTTTGACAATGCATTGTACTCAAAAATGTTTTTTTGTATGCTGACAATCGTTCAGAAAACATCAAATTTGGATCAGCAGGTGAAACGGTCCAATCTGTTTCTTTCTGACATGTAGCAACAAACTCTCCCACACCTTGTCAATGCCAGTGTGTAGGTTTGGCCAAGGAAATGTGAGGGCGAGCACCACAAACATTAAAAAAATCGAATTGCTCTGGAGTGAGCGACACAGCCAATAAAGTAGGCGCACATATTTTTTCACTACTGTTTCCCATTCTCAGACTTGGAATGGGGAAATATATTCCTTCACTCAAAGGACGTCTCCAATGACGGTGTGAATGACCGACAATAATTGCTGAAAAATGTGTTAGAAAAGGTAAGAATGCCAGACCATTCATCATCAAAAGCGGGAGTAGAGGTGTTCCGCTGTAAGATGGTGCGAATGTCCGACCATAGTTGGTAAAAAGCGGGTAAAAAAAGGTTCGAATGCCCGAATATATACCATCAAAAGCGGAAGCGGAGGTGTTCGGCTGCAAGAAGGTGTGAACGTCCGACCAAAGTTTGTAAAAAGCAGGTAAGAAAAGGTGCGAATGCCCGAACATACACCATCAAAAGAGGGAGCGGAGGTGTTCCGCTGTAAGATGGTGCGAATGTCCGACCATAGTTGGTAAAAAGCGGGTAAGAAAAGGTTCGAATGCCCGAATATATACCATCAAAAGCGGAAGCGGAGGTGTTCGGCTGCAAGAAGGTGTGAATGTCCGACCAAAGTTTGTAAAAAGCAGTTAAGAAAAGGTTCGAATATCCAACCAAACAATCAAAAGTGGGAGCAGAGCTGTTCGACTGCAAGTAGGTGTGAATGTCCACCCATAATTCCTGAAAAATGGGTAAGAAAAGGTATGAATGCCCAACTATACATCATCAAAAGCAGAAGTGGATGTGTTCGGCCACAAGAAGGTTTGAATGTCCGACCATAGTTTGTAAAAGGCGGGTAAGAAAAGGTTCGAATGCCCGAACATACACAATCAAAAGAGGGAGCGGAGGTGTTTCGCTGTAAGAAGGTGTGAATGTCCGACCATAGTTGGTAAAAAGCGGGTAAGAAAAGGTTAAATTACCCGACTCTACACAATCAATAGCAGGAGCGGAGTTGTTCGGCTAAAAGAAGGTGTGAAAGTCCGACCATGGTTTGTAAAAAGCGGGTAAGAAAAGGTTCGAATGCCAAAATATACACCATCAAAAGCGGAAGCCGAGGTGTTCGGCTGCAAGTAGGTGTGAATGTCAGATCATAATTTGCAAAAAGCTGATGAGAAAGGTGTGAATGACCGACAATAATTGCTGAAAAATGTGTTAGAAAAGGTAAGAATGCCGGACAATTCATCATCAAAAGCGGGAGAAGAGGTGTTCGGCTGCAAGAAGCTGTGAATGTCCAGCCATAATTACCTAAAAACGGGTAAGAAAAGGTAGTATTGCCAGACCATAAATGATCAAAACAGGGAGCGGAGGTGTTCCGCCGAAAGAAGGTGTGAATGTCCGACCATAATTGGTAAAAAGCGGGTAAGAAAAGGTTAAAATACCCGACTGTACACAATCAATAGCGGGAGCGGAGTTGTTTGGCTACTAAAAGGTGTGAAAGTCCGACCATGGTTTGTAAAAAGCGGGTACGAAAAGGTGCGAATGTCCGACAATATATGATCAAAAGAGAGAGCGGAGGTTTTCGGATACAAGAAGGTTTGAATGTCCCACCATAGTTTGTAAAAAGCGGGTAAGAAAAGGTTCGAAAGCCCGACTATACACCATCAAAAGCGGGAGCAGAGGTGTTCCGCTGTAAGACGGTGTGAATGTCCGACCATAGTTGGTAAAAAGCGGGTAAGAAAAGGTTAAAATACCCGACTGTACAAAATCAATAGCGGGAGCGGAGTTGTTTGGCTACAAGAAGGTGTGAAAGTCACACCATGGTTTGTAAAAACCGGGAAGAAAAGGCTCGAAAGCCCGACTATACACAATCAAAAAGAAGGTTTGAATGTCCATCAATAATTGCTTTAAAACAAGAAAGTAAATTTTCGAATATCAAACCGTACATGATCATAAGCGGGAGAGGAGGTGTTCCGCTGTAAGACGGTGTGAATGTCCGACCATAGTTGGTAAAAAGCGGGTAAGAAAAGGTTAAAATACCCGACTGTACACAATCAATAGCGGGAGCGGAGTTGTTCGGCTACTAAAAGGTGTGAAAGTCCGACCCTGGTTTGTAAAAGCGGGTAAGAAAAGGTTCGAATGCCCGAACATACACCATCAAAAGAGGGAGCGGAGGTGTTCCGCTGTAAGACGGTGTGAATGTCCGATCATAGTTGGTAAAAAGCGGGTAAGAAAAGGTTAAAATACCCGACTGTACACAATCAAAAGAGGGAGCGGAGTTGTTCAGCTAAGAGAAGGTGTGAAAGTCCGACCATGGTTTGTAAAAAGCGGGTAAGAAAAGGTTCGTATGCCCGAATATACACTATCAAAACCGGAAGCGTAGGTGTTCGGCTGCAAGAAGGTGTGAACGTCCGACCAAAGTTTGTAAAAAAGCAGTTAAGAAAAGGTTCGAATATCTAACCAAACATAATCAAAAGCGGGAGCAGAGCTGTTTGACTGCAAGTAGGTGTGACTGTCAGAGAATAATTTGCAAAAAGCTGATGAGAAAGGGTGAGAAATCCCGACTATACACCATCAAATGCGGTAGCGGAGTTGTTCGACTGTGAGTAGGTGTGATTCTCCAACCATAATTGCTGAAAAATGTGTTAGAAAAGGTAAGAATGCCGGTCCATACATCATCAAAAGCGGGAGAGGTGGTGTTCGGCTGCAAGTAGGTGTGAATGTCCATTAATAATTGCTTTAAAACATGAAAGAAAATTTTCGAATATCAAACCTTACATGATCATTAGCGGGAGAGGAGGTGTTCAGCTGCAAGAAGATGTGAATATCCACCCATAATTACTGAAAAATGGGTAGGAAAAGATGCGAATGTCCAACCATAAATCATCAAAAGCAGGAGTGGAGTTGTTCAGCTACAAGAAGGTATGAAAGTCCAACCATGGTTTGTAAAAAGCGGGTAAGAGAAGGTTCGAATACTGAAAAATGTGTTAGAAAAGGTAAGAATGCCGGACCATATATCATCAAAAGCGGGAGAGGTTGTGTTCGGCTGCAAGAAGGTGTGAATGTCCAGCCATAATTACTCACAAACGGGTAAGAAAAGGTACTATTGCCAGACCATATATGATCAAAACAGGGAGCGGAGGTGGTTCAGCTGCAAGAAGGTTTGAATGTCCGACTAAAGTTTGTAAAAAGCGGGTAAGACAAGGTGTGAATGCCCGACAATGTATGATCAAAAGAGGTGCGGAGGTTTACAGCTGCAAGAAGGTCTGAATATCCACCCATAATTACTGAAAAATGGGTAAGAAAAGGTGCGAAAGCCCAACCGCACATGATCATAAGTGGATGAGAAGGTGTTCGACTGCAAGTAGGTGTGAATGTAAGATCATAATTTGTAAAAAGCGGGTAAGAAAAGGTAAGAATGCCCAACCATAAATTATCAAAAGTGGCAGCAGAGTTTCGGCTGGTATTTATCAATGTCTAGATAGATTTCAACAAAAAACAACGTTGTACTTTGCAGTAAAAGAAAGTGCAAATCAAAAGTTTTAGGAATCCGAGAATAAGCTTATTTTCATGAGTTCTGCACGATTTCGGATTTTATGTATAAAATGAATTTCTTCACGCAAACTAAGTTAACACTGCTTTGTCCTTCATATGTACCCATTTCTACATATATTTCAAGCATAAACTTCCTCATATTACCCTGAATGAGAAAGAGCCACACTTGTGATTAAGCCATACCTCCCTTTTGAGGAGTTCTGCATGATTTGGGATTTTATCTATAAAATTAATTCCTTCACTCAAACTATGTTAAAACGGCTTTTACCTTCATATTTATCAATGTCTCGATAGATTTAAACAAAAAAACCACGTTGTACTTTTCAATAAAAGAAAGAGCCAATCAAAAGTTTTAGGAATCCGAGAATAAGCTTATTTTCATGAGTTCTGCACGATTTCGGATTTTATGTATAAAATGAATTCATTCACTCAAACCAAGTTAAAACTGCTTTTTCCTTCATATTTATCAATGTCTAGATCGACTTCAACAAAGAACAACATTGTATTTTGCAGTAGAAGAAAGAGCAAAACTGAAGGATCAGGAATCCGAGAATAAGCTTCTTTTCATACGTTCTGCATGATTTGGGATTTTATGTATAAAATGAATTCCTTCACTCAAACTAAGTTAACACTGCTTTGTCCTTCATATGTACCCATTTCTACATATATTTCAAGCATAAACTTCCTCATACTACCCTGAATGAGAAAGAACCACACTTGTGATTAAGCCATACGCCCCTTTTGAGGAGTTCTGCATGATTTGGGATTTTATCTATAAAATCAATTCCTTCACTCAAACTATGTTAAAACGGCTTTTACCTTCATATTTATCAATGTCTCGATAGATTTAAACAAAAAAACAACGTTGTTTAAATATTTCTAGACATGGTAAATATGAAGGACAAATCAGTTTTAACATAGTTTGAGTGAAGTAATGCATTTTATAAGCAAAATCCCAAATCATGCAGAACTCACGAAATGCTTTTTCTCACTTTTCACTGCTTTTTACAAACTTTGGTCGGACGTTCACACCTTCTTGCATCCGAACACCTCCGCTTCCGCTTTTGATGATGTATATTCGGGCATTCGAACCTTTTTTTACCCGCTTTTTACAAACCATTGTCGGACTTTCACACCTTCTTGCAGCCGAACACCACCTCTCCCGCTTTTAATGATGTATGGTCCAGTATTCTTACCTTTTCTAACACATTTTTCAGCAATTATGGTCGGACATTCACACCTACTCACAGCTGGACACCTCCGCTCTCGCTTTTGATTATACAATGAAGGGACATCGCTCCTTGTCTTACCAGCTTTTTACAAACTTTAGTCGAACATTCACACCTTCTTGCAGCTGAACACCTCCGCTCCCGCTTTTGATGATGTATAGTCGGGCTTTCGAGCCTTTTCTTACCCGGTTTTTACAAATTATGGTTGGACATTCAGACCTTGCAGCCGAACACCTCCGCTCTCTCTTTTGATCATACATTGTTGGGCATTCGCACCTTGTCTTACCCGCTTTTTACAAACTATAGTCAGACATTCACACCTTGCAGCTGAACCTCCGCTCCCTGTTTTGATCATGTGTGGTCTGGTAATACTACCTTTTCTTCCCCCGTTTGTGAGTAATTATGGCTGGACATTCACACCTACTTGCAGTCGAACAGCTCTGCTCCCGCTTTTGATTATGTTTGGTTGGATATTCGAACCTTTTCTTAACTTCTTTTTACATATTTTGGTTGGACGTTCACACCTTCTTGTTGCCGAACACTTCCACTCCTGCTTTTGATGATGTATGGTTGGGCATTCACACCTTTTTTTGCCCATTTTTCAGGAATTATGGGTGGACATTCACACCTTGCAGCTGAACACCTCCTATCCCACTTATGATCATGTGCGGTTTGATTTTCGAAAAGTTTCTTTCATGTTTTCTAGCAATTATTGATGGACATGTAGACCTTCTTGCAGCTGAACACCTCCGCTCCCGCTTTTGATCATACATTGTCAGGCATTCGCACCTTGTCTTACCCACTTTTTACAAACTTTAGTCGAACAGTCACACCTTTTTGCAGCCGAACACCACCTCTACCGCTTTTGATGATGTATGGTCCAGCATTCTTACCTTTTCTAACACATTCTTCAGCAATTATGGTCGGACATTCACACCTACTCAGAGCCGAACACCTCCGCTCCCGCATTTGATGGTCTATAGTCGGGCATTCTACAGCGGAAAAGACTCATTCTTATGTTTGGTTAGATATTCGAACCTTTTCTTAACTGCTTTTTACAAACTTTGGTCGGACGTTCACAATATATTGCAGCCGAACACCTCCGCTTCCGCTTTTGATGGTGTATATTCGGGCATACGAACCTTTTCTTACCCGCTTTTTACAAACCAAGGTCGGACTTTCACACCTTCTCTTAGCTGAACAACTCCGCTCCCTCTTTTGATGGTGTACAGTCGGGTAATTTAACCTTTTCTTACCCGCTTTTTACCATCTATGGTCGGACATTCACACCGTCTTACAGCGGAACACCTCCGCTCCCTCTTTTGATGATGTATGGTTAGGCAATCGCACCTTTTCTTACCCATTTTTCAGTAATTATGGGTAGACATTCACACCTTCTTGCAGCTGAACACCTCCTCTCCTGCTTATGATCATGTGCAGTTTGATATTTGAAAATTTTCTTTCATGTTTTCTAGCAATTATTGATGGACATTCAGACCGTCTTGAAGTTGAACACCTCCGCTCCCACTTTTGATGGTGTATAGTCGGGCTTTCGAGCCTTTTCTTCCCCGGTTTTTACAAATTATGGTTGGACATTCAGACCTTCTTGCAGCCGAAAACCTCCACTCCCTCTTTTGATCATACATTGTCGGGCATTCGCACCTTTTCTTACCCGCTTTTTACTATGGTCGGCCATTCACAGCTTCCTCTCCACCATACTTGTATGGTGGAATATTCACACCCACTTGCATCCGAAGACCTCCGCCCCCACTTTTGTTGATATTTAGCCGGTCATTCGCAGCTTACCCGCTTTTGGCAAACTATGGCCTTCTTGCAGCCAAACACCTCTGATCTCGTTTTTGATGATGTAAGGTTGGGCATTCAGACCTTGCTTCACCCGCTTTTTACCAACTATGGTCGGACATTCACACCGTCTTACAGCGGAACACCTCCTCTCCCGCTTATGATCATGTACGGTTTGATATTCGAAAATTTACTTTCTTGTTTTAAAGCAATTATTGATGGACATTCAAACCTTCTTTTTGATTGTGTATAGTCGGGCTTTCGAGCCTTTTCTTCCCGGTTTTTACAAACCATGGTGTGACTTTCACACCTTCTTGTAGCCAAACAACTCCGCTCCCGCTATTGATTTTGTACAGTCGGGTATTTTAACCTTTTCTTACCCGCTTTTTACCAACTATGGTCGGACATTCACACCGTCTTACAGCGGAACACCTCTGCTCCCGCTTTTGATGGTGTATAGTCGGGCTTTCGAACCTTTTCTTACCCGCTTTTTACAAACTATGGTGGGACATTCAAACCTTCTTGTATCCGAAAACCTCCGCTCTCTCTTTTGATCATATATTGTCGGACATTCGCACCTTTTCGTACCCGCTTTTTACAAACCATGGTCGGACTTTCACACCTTTTAGTAGCCAAACAACTCCGCTCCCGCTATTGATTGTGTACAGTCGGGTATTTTAACCTTTTCTTACCCGCTTTTTACCAATTATGGTCGGACATTCACACCTTCTTTCGGCGGAACACCTCCGCTCCCTGTTTTGATCATTTATGGTCTGGCAATACTACCTTTTCTTACCCGTTTTTAGGTAATTATGGCTGGAAATTCACAGCTTCTTGCAGCCGAACACCTCTTCTCCCGCTTTTGATGATGAATTGTCCGGCATTCTTACCTTTTCTAACACATTTTTCAGCAATTATTGTCGGTCATTCACACCTTTCTCATCAGCTTTTTGCAAATTATGATCTGACATTCACACCTACTTGCAGCCGAACACCTCGGCTTCCGCTTTTGATGGTGTATATTTTGGCATTCGAACCTTTTCTTACCCGCTTTTTACAAACCATGGTCGGACTTTCACACCTTCTTTTAGCCGAACAACTCCGCTCCCGCTATTGATTGTGTAGAGTCGGGTATTTTAACCTTTTCTTACCCGCTTTTTACCAACTATGGTCGGACATTCACACCTTCTTACAGCGGAACACCTCCGCTCCCTCTTTTGATGGTGTATGTTCTGGCATTCGAACCTTTTCTTACCGACTTTTTACAAACTATGCTCGGACATTCACACCTTCTTGCAGCGAAACACCTCCGCTCCCTCTTTTGATTGTGTATGTTCGGGCATTCAAACCTTTTCTTACCCGCCTTTTACAAACTATGGTCGGACATTCAAACCTTCTTGTGGCCGAACACATCCACTTCTGCTTTTTATGATGTATAGTTGGGCATTCACACCTTTTCTTACCCATTTTTCAGTAATTATTGGTGGACATTCAGACCTTCTTGCAGCTGAACACCTCTGCTCCCGCTTTTGATGGTGTATAGTCGGGCTTTCGAGGCTTTTCTTCAACGGTGTTTACAAATTATTGTTGGAAATTCAGACCTTGCAGCCGAACACCTCCGCTCCCTCTTTTGATCATACATTGTCGGGCATTCGCACCTTGTCTTACCCGCGTTTTACAAACCATGGTCGGACTTTCACACCTTCTTGTAGCCGAACAACTCCGCTCCCGCTATTGATTGTGTACAGTCGGGTATTTTAACCTTTTCTTACCCGCTTTTTACCAATTATGGTCGGACATTCACACCGTCTTACAGCGGAACACCTCCGCTCCCTCTTTTGATGGTGTATGTTCGGGCATTCGAACTTTTTCTTACCCACTTTTTACAAACTATGGTCGGACATTCAAACCTTCTTGTAGCAGAACACATCCACTTCTTCTTTTGATGATGTATGGTTGGGCATTCGCACCTTTTCTTACCCATTTTTCAGGAATTATGGGTGGACATTCACACCTACTTGCAGTCGAACAGCTCTGCTCCCACTTTTGATTGTTTGGTTGGATATTCGAACCTTTTCTTAACTGCTTTTTACAAACTTTGGTCGGACATTCACACCTTCTTGCAGCCGAACACCTCCGCTTCCGCTTTTGATGGTATATATTCGGGCATTCGAACCTTTTCTTACCCGCTTTTTACCAACTATGGTCGGACATTCGCACCATCTTACAGCGGAACACCTCCGCTCCCTCTTTTGATGGTGTATGTTCGGGCATTCGCACCTTTTCTTACCTGCTTTTTACAAACTTTGGTCGGACGTTCACACCTTCTTGCAGCCGAACACCTCCGCTTCCGCTTTTGATGGTATATATTCGGGCATTCGAACCTTTTTTTACCCGCTTTTTACCAACTATGGTCGGACATTCGCACCATCTTACAGCGGAACACCTCTACTCCCGCTTTTGATGATGAATGGTCTGGCATTCTTACCTTTTCTAACACATTTTTCAGCAATTATTGTCGGTCATTCACACCGTCATTGGAGACGTCCTTTGAGTGAAGGAATATATTTCCCCATTCCAAGTCTGAGAATGGGAAACAGTAGTGAAAAAATATGTGCGCCTACTTTATTGGCTGTGTCGCTCACTCCAGAGCAATTCGATTTTTTTAATGTTTGTGGTGCTCGCCCTCACATTTCCTTGGCCAAACCTACACACTGGCATTGACAAGGTGTGGGAGAGTTTGTTGCTACATGTCAGAAAGAAACAGATTGGACCGTTTCACCTGCTGATCCAAATTTGATGTTTTCTGAACGATTGTCAGCATACAAAAAAACATTTTTGAGTACAATGCATTGTCAAAGAACTGTGGAATTAATTCCTACCACAGAATCACATTTTTCAGCAACTTTTGTTGGTCATTCACACCTTTCTCATCAGCTTTTTGCAAATTATGATCTGACATTCACACCTACTTGCAGCCGAACACCTCGGCTTCCGCTTTTGATGGTGTATATTTTGGCATTCGAACCTTTTCTTACCCGCTTTTTACAAACCATGGTCGGACTTTCACACCTTCTTTTAGCCGAACAACTCCGCTCCCGCTATTGATTGTGTAGAGTCGGGTATTTTAACCTTTTCTTACCCGCTTTTTACCAACTATGGTCGGACATTCACACCTTCAACATGCCCTTCAATGTCCACAATTTTGGCGTCACGAACAGGATCCCTCGACTGGTGTCTCTGGACCGGACCGCAGTGCATGGCCAGCCTGGACTGAAGTAGCTGTTCCAGCCTCATACCTCCAAGGCCTTTTCTGAGAGAGAGGACTGGCAGGTCCTTTTCCTGAATACCAGCGCTGGGATCATTTTTTAAATATGATAGTCTGAGACGATAGGACTGCTTTTTAGTTTTTATTTGAATAAAAGAGGGTTTCCCGGTTGTGTCATTAGTGAGACAGAGATTTCATGGGTAAGTGAAACTTTTGAAGCAGTCCGAAGAAGTGTGAAGTACTCTGAAGAAGTGTGAGTACAGATTAAAGGTCCTCATTGGAGACGTCCTTTGAGTGAAGGAATATATTTCCCCATTCCAAGTCTGAGAATGGGAAACAGTAGGTCTCAGACTTTTGACCCTACCGGGGGACCTAAGCATGTTGAAATGAAAAAGAAATATGGTCCAGAGGTTTTCCACCTGAAGGTTCTTTTAGTATGTTAGAAATAAGAAAATTAGAAGAAAAGTTTTGCAAATATGAGAAAGAGATGAAGCAAAAAAAAGAAAATTAAGTTTAAATAAGAAGTAAGAAAGGTATAGAATGTTGGAAAAAATAAAGTGTATTAAGAGAAAGAAAGGAAAATGTTAAACAAATGCCATGACGGAATGATGATAATAATTTAGTATGTGGACGAAAACATAATTCAGCTCTGATTAAGACTGAATCTTCTTTTAAACCACCACCATATTCCACTGATAACACTTTTTCTCCTTCTGCACCTCTTTACCCCACCCTGAGCGCTCTCGCTGTGCCGGATCCAGACCTGGACTCCTGCCCTCCACGACGCCTGCAACAACAACAGCCAGCCCTGCCACAAGCCTCTGGCTCTCGGGAAGAAGGGACTTCTTCCATCCTCCCTCGGGAAGAAATTCCATCATTCTCACAACATCAGTTACATAGGTCTGATGATGAGGAAAAGGAAGACGTTTGGTTCTCCAGCGTACCTGCCCAAGAACTTTTAACGCAAGTGACAAAAATCCTTTACCCACAATCTGGACTTCAGAGATCTAAACGTGAGAAAAAACAAAACCAGATTCAAACCATGCCTATGGTTAAAGTTGCAGTTCCCACTGGACCATTACTGGTTTATCGACCCTGGACTGAGACTGACATCATGGAAGCATAACAATGCTTACCAGATCCAGAGATTTCTGGACCCCATTTTGCTGACGAGTTGCGAGATTTCTGCGCACAATCTGCCCGACTGGGGTTGAATTGCGTCGCACATTGGCAAAAAAGTTCAAACCGACCGACCTCTGCAAAATAGAGGCCAGTATGCTACAACTGGATTTGCGACCTACCAACAGTGAACGAGGACATAATGATAACGCTCAATATGAAGCAGCCATCCAAAGACTGTGTCAAGCCATCACCACTCAATTTCCAACCAAAATCAATATGTCCCACATTTACACCTGCAAACAGAAACCCGGTGAAGGGACTGATGATTTTGTACACCGCATCCTTGAGGAAGTCAGCAAGCACAGCGGTCATCAGAGACCAAGGGATTTGGGTAATGAATCAGGACCATGGGAGAGTATTGCATGCAATGCAATAATTAAAGGCCTCATGCCAGATGTCGCCACTGAAGTAAAGAACATTTACGTGGGATGGTGTGATACCAAGCCATACCTCCCTTTTGAGGAGTTCTGCATGATTTGGGATTTTATCTATAAAATTAATTCCTTCACTCAAACTATGTTAAAACGGCTTTTACCTTCATATTTATCAATGTCTCGATAGATTTAAACAAAAAATCAACGTTGTACTTTGCAATAAAAGAAAGAGCAAATCAAAAGTTTTAGGAATCCGAGAATAAGCTTATTTTCATGAGTTCTGCACGATTTCGGATTTTATGTATAAAATGAATTCATTCACTCAAACCAAGTTAAAACTGCTTTTTCCTTCATATTTATCAATGTCTAGATCGACTTCAACAAAGAACAACATTGTATTTTGCAGTAGAAGAAAGAGCAACACTGAAGGATCAGGAATCCGAGAATAAGCTTATTTTCTTATGGGCAAGTGGGAACTGCATTGTCCTTCATAATTATCAATGTGTAGATGGATTTCAACTTCTTCTACTGCAAAGTCCAATGTTTTTCTTTGTTGAAGTCGATCTAGACATTGATGAATATGGAAGGACAAAGCAGTTTTAACTTGGTTTGAGCAAAGCAATTCATTTTATAGCAAAATCCGAAATCGTGCAGAACTCATGAAAGCAGGCTTATACTCGGATTCCTGAAACTTTAGATTTGCTCTTTCTTTTACTGCAAAGTACTACGTTGTTTTCTTGTTTAAATATTTCTAGACATGGTAAATATGAAGGACAAATCAGTTTTAACATAGTTTGAGTGAAGTAATGCATTTTATAAGCAAAATCCCAAATCATGCAGAACTCACGAAATGCTTTTTCTCGCTTTTCACTGCTTTTTACAAACTTTGGTCGGACGTTCACACCTTCTTGCATCCGAACACCTCCGCTTCCGCTTTTGATGATGTATATTCGGGCATTCGAACATTTTTTTACCCGCTTTTTACAAACCATTGTCAGACTTTCACACCTTCTTGCAGCCGAACACCACCTCTCCCAATTTTGATGATGTATGGTCCAGTATTCTTACCTTTTCTAACACATTTTTCAGCAATTATGGTCGGACATTCACACCTACTCACAGCTGGACACCTCCGCTCCCGCTTTTGATCATACAATGTCGGGACATCGCTCCTTGTCTTACCAGCTTTTTACAAATTTTAGTCGAACATTCACACCTTCTTGCAGCTGAAGACCTCCGCTCCCGCTTTTGATGATGTATAGTCGGGCTTTCGAGCCTTTTCTTACCCGGTTTTTACAAATTATGGTTGGACATTCAGACCTTGCAGCCGAACACCTCCGCTCTCTCTTTTGATCATATATTGTTGGGCATTCGCACCTTGTCTTACCCGCTTTTTACAAACTATAGTCAGACATTCACACCTTGTAGCTGAACCTCCGCTCCCTGTTTTGATCATGTATGGTCTGGCAATACTACCTTTTCTTCCCCCGTTTGTGAGTAATTATGGCTGGACATTCACACCTACTTGCAGTCGAACAGCTCTGCTCCCGCTTTTGATTATGTTTTGTTGGATATTCGAACCTTTTCTTAACTGCTTTTTACAAACCATGGTCGGACTTTCACACCTTCTTGTAGCCGAACAACTCCGCTCCCGCTATTGATTGTGTACAGTCGGGTATTTTAACCTTTTCTTACCCGCTTTTTACCAAGTATGGTCGGACATTCACACCTTCGTACAGCGGAACACCTCCGCTCCCTCTTTTGATGGTGTATAGTCGGGCATTCAAACCTTTTCTTACCCGCTATTTACAAACTATGGTAGGACATTCAAACCTTCGTGTATCCGAAAACCTCCGCTCTCTCTTTTGATCATACATTGTCGGACATTCGCAACTTTTCTTACCCGCTTTTTCCAAACTATGGTCGGCTATTCACAGCTTCCTCTCCACCATACTTGTATGGTGGGATATTCACACCCACTTGCATCCGAAAACCTCCGCCCCAAATTTTGTTGATATTTGGTCGGACATTCGCACCTTACCCGCTTTTGGCAAACTATGGCCTTCTTGCAGCCAAACAACTCTGATCTCGCTTTTGATGATGTAAGGTTGGGCATTCAGACCTTGCTTCACCTGCTTTTCACCAAATATAGTCGGACATTCACACCTTCTTGCAGCCGAACACTTCCGCTCCACCTTTTAGTGTTCTATCACACATTTTTTTTCACCGCATTTTATACATTATGGTTGGAAATTTTCAACCACTTTCATCCGAAGACCTCTCCTCCCGCTTTTGTTAATATATTTTAACTTTAGTTTGACATTCAAACCTTCTTGCAGCTGAACCACCTCCGCTCCCTGTTTTGATCATATATGGTCTGGCAATACTACCTTTTCTTACCCGTTTGTGAGTAATTATGGCTGGACATTCACACCTACTTGCAGCCGAACACAACCTCTCTCGCTTTTGATGATGTTTGGACCGGCCTTTTTCCCTTTTCTAACACATTTTTCAGCAATTATGGTCGGAGATTCACACCTACTCACAGCCGAACAACTCCGCTCCCGCATTTGATGATGTATAGTCGGGCATTCTCACCCTTTCTCATCAGCTTTTTGCAAATTATGTTCTGACATTCATACCTACTTGCAGTCGAACAGCTCTGCTCCCGCTTTTGATTATGTTTGGTTGGATATTCGAACCTTTTCTTAACTTCTTTTTACATATTTTGGTTGGACGTTCACACCTTCTTGTAGCTGAACACTTCCACTCCTGCTTTTGATGATGTATGGTTGGGCATTCACACCTTTTTTTTGACCCTTTTTCAGGAATTATGGGTGGACATTCACACCTTGCAGCTGAACACCTCCTATCCCACTTATGATCATGTGCGGTATGATTTTCGATGTTCATGATTTTCATGTTTTCTAGCAATTATTGATGGACATGTAGACCTTCTTGCAGCTGAACACCTCCGCTCCCGCTTTTGATCATACATTGTCAGGCATTAGCAACCTTGTCTTACCCACTTTTTACAAACTTTAGTCGAACAGTCACACCTTTTTGAAGCCGAACACCACCTCTACCGCTTTTGATGATGTATGGTCCAGCATTCTTACCTTTTCTAACACATTCTTCAGCAATTATGGTCGGACATTCACACCTACTCAGAGCCGAACACCTCCGCTCCCGCATTTGATGGTCTATAGTCGGGCATTCTACAGCGGAAAAGACTCATTCTTATGTTTGGTTAGATATTCGAACCTTTTCTTAACTGCTTTTTACAAACTTTGGTCGGACGTTCACAATATCTTGCAGCCGAACACCTCCGCTTCCGCTTTTGATGGTGTATATTCGGGCATACGAACCTTTTCTTACCCGCTTTTTACCAACTATTGTTGGACATTCACACCGTCTTACAGCGGAACACCTCCGCTCCCTCTTTTGATGGTGTATATTCGGGCACTCGAACCTTTTCTTACCCGCTTTTTACAAACTATGGTCGGACATTAAAACCTTCTTGTAGCCGAACACATCCACTCCTGCTTTTGATGATGTATGGTTGGGCATTCGTACCTTTTCTTACCCATTTTGCAGTAATTATGGGTGGACATTCACACCTTTTTGCATTTTAACACCTCCTCTCCCGCTTATGATCATGTGCGGTTTGATATTCGAAAATTCTCTTCCCTGTTTTCTAGCAATTATTGATGGACATTCAGACCTTCTTGCAGCTGAACACCTCCGCTCCAGCTGTTGATGGTGTATAGTCGGGCTTTCGAGCCTTTTCTTCCCCGATTTTTACAAATTATCGTTGGACATTCAGACCTTGCAGCCGAAAACCTCCGCTCCCTCTTTTGATCATACATTGTCAGGCATTCGCACCTACTTGCAGCCGAATACTTCCGCTCCACCTTTTAGTGATGTATGGTTGGCATTTGCACCTTTTCTTACCCTTTCTTACCCTACTGATTGCTTAAGATTAAGTTGTTTTTTCTCAAACTACAACATTTTTTTAATTGTTGAAACTTGATTTGAAGTGGATAAATAAGGAGGACAAACAGTTTTAAGTCAGGCTGATAGAAGGAATTAATTTTATAGCAAAATCTGTATTTCGTCATATGTCGAGAGATGCTTATTGCTGAAGAAGTACAAAGTACAACGTTGTTTATCGTTGAAACTTGATTAGACATGAATAAATATGAAGGACAAAGCAGTCTTAACTTGGTTAGAGTTAAGGAATTCGTTTTATAGGAGAATCCGAATTCGTGCATAACTCGTAAAATAGAGCTTATTTTCGGATTCCTGAAGAATGAGTCTGGTTCTTTCTCATAATACAAAGTTTGTTGTTTATTGTTGAAACTTCATCAGAAGTGAAGAAATAAATGAATGCCTATCAACAAATGTGGGATCTAAACTCTAGTGCTTCCTCTAAAATAATTTCCTTTCTCAATTCAGAAATGTGTGTGTGTAAGTCACAACACCCGTGACACCAAAACGGCTTTCTTTTCTCTCTTTTCTCTACACTCTGCACTGTGAGCACACACACCAAATCAGAAAGGCTTTTTTCTCTCTTTTCTACATTATGGACTGTGGGGACACAAAACCGCTCTCTCTTTTTTTTTTTTTGATTGTGTGCCAGGGCGTTGTCTCACGTATTAGATTATGCTTACGATACGAATGGGTTTATCAGTCACATCAGAATCCATACATACTGATCCTCCCGTAATAAAATGGTCGGATCTTATCAAACACACTTTGTTTCTTGTGACAATTAAGTCAGCGAAACAGCGTATACACGTCAAGACACTGAATCAAGTTTGCCACAAGAACTCATAAGTTTGGCAGTATTGCTCTGCCGTCAGCAATCATACACCCATTTTATTTTCGTGAGACATGTGCAGGCACCTGTTCATCTACTGTTCTATCACTATGAATTAGTTTATCTATTATCAATAAGGATACTTCTACAACTACTATCAAAGTATGTCCAGACTTCTTATGTTGTCAGTTGCTATATATGAATAAGTGGGTAGCTACTGACAAGCATTAAGCATGTCACACAGCCCAAACATATAACATTTCAGGACACACCACACAGTTAACAACCACACAGTCAAAGCCCAAACATGTAACATTCAACAGGACACTTACACAACACATTCAAATCAAACAGTCAGACAACATACAAGAACATATACCCCAGCCGGCATTGCTCCCTGCCTATTTTCCTACAGCTCACTATGTGTGCGCACACCTTTATTCACAAACTCTTCAACTTATACTCTTTTACCAAAGCTGCTACAGCTCGATTGGCCGAATACCCTTAGATCCTATTTCGGTGAATTTGACATCTGCCTTACATGTAACAGATTAGCGGTTTAGCAGTTTTAATTTAGTTTGAGTGAAGGAATTCATTTTATAGCAAAATCCGAAATCGTGAAGAACTCATGAAAGTAAGCTTATTCTCGGATTCCTGAAACTTTAGATTTGCTCTTTCTTTTACTGCAAAGTACAACGTTGTTTTTTTTTTGTTTAAATCTTTCTAGACATGGTAAATATGAAGGACAAAGCAGTTTTAACATAGTTTGAGTGAAGGAATTCATTTTATAGATAAAATCCCAAGAGTCTGCTGAGAAAAGAGAGTGAATGCGAAGTAGACTTTAACACAGCTCTGGGAGCGAGCCGAGTGTGGGCTAACCGGGAGAATTGCTTGAAAGAAACGCCATACCAAATGAGCGGTCAGAACAAAGCCTCAATACGGTGTTCCCGTTGTGTTTTTGTTGCTGCCGCTGTTTGCTTTTTCACAAGAGCGCACCTGTTGAGGGGGGGCCTGGGGGGGCCTGGGTGATGGTGGGTCTCAGGCCCGGGCTGCTGCGACTGGTGTGACCGGGTGGTTTGTTTGTTTGTTTTTTGTTGTTGTTTGTTTGTTTTTTGTAGAGGTCCTCCGGAGTGGGGTTGGGTTTAGTGGGGTGGGGCGGGATGGGTACCTTCTGGGGGTACAGTAGCTCCCAGAATATGGTCGCTGCAGGCCCCGAGCCTGGTGGACATCAGGCCCTCCTGTCCTGTGTTGGCTCCCTTTTAAAAAGTACAGAACTTAGAACAGGTCTAGTCCCTGGCTTTCGGCAGAACTGTCTTCTTTACTTTTTTTTCCCCTTATCGTGTTCAGCATTATGGCAGCAGAATTGTAGTCTGAATACCTTTGATGCCAAACAGATTTGCTTTGCCAAGGGAAGTTTTATAAATGTAAAGCTCCCCTTGATGCCCATTTATTTATTTCTGTTTACAATATATGACATGTAATAGAACTGAACCGGACCGGGGGACAAGGAAAGAAGAAGAGGAAAGAAGAGAAAAACAGAACATACATCGCATACAACACAGCTGTGGATATAGATGACCTGAGACGACATGATAATACATCAACTGCTTAGCGACCATGCTACTGGACTAATGAATGTGGTTGTGTGTGTGTGAGAACATGCAACACCCATAGCACAGGACCTACATGATAACCGTGCTTAGTTATGAGTGTATAAGCATACAGGGCCACAATCCACAGCCCCCCCAAGCAATCAGAAGCAGGCAGAGAGGGCCACAAGACCCGGGCCACCAGCAGCCCCCACAGAGCACAGAACCCAGGAAGCCCACCGCAGGGGCAACCACGCATCCACCCAGAAGACTGCAGAGGAAGCCCCCGGAAAGAGCCCCCATAAGCATAGGGCAGAGGCCCTCCGGGAGCCAGGGGCAACAGCCCACCGACGTCGCCAGGCCCCAGCCGCCCAGACATGGGCCGTGCACTGGATCCGGGCCCCAGGAGCCCGAGCGCCCCCAAACCCCCCGGCAGAGGCCCCACCCAATACCCAGGAGGGCCAAGCGCCCCAGACAGCCACACAGTGGGTCAGCGCCTGCCCCAGCACCCCTGGCCAAGTGCCCTGGGAGTCAAGACGTGCCCACAGGTGGGTGAAGTCGCGAGCAGCGGAGAGAGGCCACGCCGCCCCCCCCATCGGGAGAAGCACAGGCAGGCCAGGCGACAGCAAGTCCAAGATCCAGGCCCAATCATTACCACACACACTTTCATGTCCCATACATCCACACGTCCTCCCTCCCTCGACTCCGCTGGGGTGTAGTGCAGCGGGCACACCAGGGGGCCAGCAGCCCCCCAGCCACCACAGACCCCAAACCAGCAGAACAATTAATTAATCCTCCTGGCCCCTCCCACCCCGAGCAGCAACCAGGAAGCAGGGGTGTGCGAAGAAGACCCCTCCCCTCACCCTTCTGGCTCTTCAATATTTTCTAATAGTGAGCAATTAAAATTGAGGGGCAGCCAAACTTGTAGAACTGGGAGCGTGGCCCTCTGGGAAGCCTACATACCCAAAGAGCCCCGCCCACCAGATGCCACTCAGTGTAACCACCCCCCAAGACCTAATGTGTGTGTGTGAGTGTGTTTGATAAGTAGTAATGTCTAAGGTGTAATTAAAACAGGGGTGGGAACTGCAGAGTGCAACTACTGCAGAGTCCACTACACCCCACCGAACACACACGCCCCCAATACCCTTCATGTGTGAGTGTGTGCTGTGTACAGGAGCCAGAAGGGAGAGGGGTATGGGGATATACACTGGGGGCAGCCAGGGACTGGCTGCAATAGGCATCCCCGCTACCAGGGAGCCAACACAGGACAGGAGGGCCTGATGTCCACCAGGCTCGGGGCCTGCAGCGACCATATTCTGGGAGCTACTGTACCCCCAGAAGGTACCCATCCCGCCCCACCCCACTCAACCCAACCCCACTCCGGAGGACCTCTACAAAAAACAAACAAACAACAACAAAAAACAAACAAACAAACCACCCGGTCACACCAGTCGCAGCAGCCCAGGCCTGAGACCCACCATCACCCAGGCCCCCCCAGAACCCCCCTCAACAGGTGCGCTCTTGTGAAAAAGCAAACAGCGGCAGCAACAAAAACACAACGGGAACACTGTATTGAGGCTTTGTTCTGACCGCTCATTTGGTATGGCTTTTCTTTCAAGCAATTCTCCCGGTTAGCCCGCACTCGGCTCGCTCCCAGAGCCGTGTTAAAGTCTACTTCGCATTCACTCTCTTTTCTCAGCAGACTAAAAGAAAGTTTCATCTTGGGCTCCCTGAAACTTGCATCCTGCACCGCTGTTTGCTTTTTCACAAGAGTAGAGAAGAGCGCACCGTTCCCAGCGGCACTGCAGTACGGGGTCAATGCTTGGAGTGAACGGAGCAAGCTAATTTTTCAACTCCTATTGCTAAAAATCCATTTAATATTTAGTCCTCGTATAGAGGACATATCAGATATTAAACTGATAAGAACAGATACTACACTTGATCTTAGCCAAAAGGCCGAGAAGCGACAACTATGCACTGGTTCACGTCCGAGGGCCCTTCCTGGCACAATGCGCACTTGTCCGCTAACACCCCTGTTCTTTTTATGGCCATAGGTGGCCAGAGTGTCACTTTGCACCTCCGCCCACCTGCTGCACTGAGCACTCTTCAGCCCTTTTAAATGGTATAACTTTGCTCTCCCGCACGCTCCAGCAAGCACCATTCAAGCAACAACTTTGCACTCCAGCTTCGAACATCGGCACAGTCGCAACAAGTAAGGCGACTCTACTCAGAGAAGTCACTCTGCACAGTAACAAGATTTCTTTTGCACAGACAGAAAGGGCTTCACCCGCAAAGGTAAAGCCTGCCAAAAATAGAAACAACTCATTAGTGCTGCTCGTGCATTAGTGCAGGCTAGTTGTCATAGCCACCTTCCCCATGGTGAGCTTTGCTTGGTTGAGACGCTTGCCCCCCCCCCTTGCTCCTCGGCTGACCAAGTAGGAACAATCGGGCCCTATTCGATGGCTGCCTTGTCTTTTACTCTGTGCAAAAGACAAGGCAGCAACAAAAACACCACGGGAAAACCGTATTGAGGCTTTGTTCTGACCGCTCATTCGGTGTCGCGTTTCTTTCAAGCAATTCTCCCGGTTAGCCCGCACTCGGCTCGCTCCCAGAGCCGTGTTAAAGTCTACTTCGCATTCACTCTCTTTTCTCAGCAGACTCTTGGGATTTTATCAATAAAATGAATTCCTTCACTCAAACTATGTTAAAACTGCTTTGTCCTTCATATTTACCATGTCTTGAAAGATTTAAACAAAAAAAACAACGTTGTACTTTGCAGGAAAAGAAATAGCAAATCTAAAGTTTCAGGAATCCGAGAATAAGCTTACTTTCATGAGTTCTTCACGATTTCGGATTTTGCTATAAAATGAATTCCTTCACTCAAACTAAATTAAAACTGCTAAACCGCTAATCTGTTACATGTAAGGCAGATGTCAAATTCACCGAATTAGGATTATTCGGTATTCGGCCAATCGAGCTGTAGCAGCTTTGGTAAAAGAGTATAAGTTGAAGAGTTTGTGAATAAAGGTGTGCGCACACATAGTGAGCTGTAGGAAAATAGGCAGGGAGCAATGCCGGCTGGGGTATATGTTCTTGTATGTTGTCTGACTGTTTGATTTGAATGTGTTGTGTAAGTGTCCTGTTGAATGTTACATGTTTGGGCTTTGACACTTCACTGTGGTTGTTAACTGTGTGGTGTGTCCTGAAATGTTATATGTTTGGGCTGTGTGACATGCTTAATGCTTGTCAGTAGCTACCCACTTATTCATATATAGCAACTGACAACATAAGAAGTCTGGACATACTTTGATAGAGTAGTTGTAGAAGTATCCTTATTGATAATAGATAAACTAATTCATAGTGATAGAACAGTAGATGAACAGGTGCCTGCACATGTCTCACGAAAATAAAATGGGTGTATGATTGCTGACGGCAGAGCAATACTGCCAAACTTATGAGTTCTTGTGGCAAACTTGATTCAGTGTCTTGACGTGTATACGCTGTTTCGCTGACTTGATTGTCACAAGAAACAAAGTGTGTTTGATAAGATCCGACCATTTTATTAGGGGAGGATCAGTATGTATGGATTCTGATGTGACTGATAAACCCATTCGTATCGTAAGCATAATCTAATACGTGAGACAACGCCCTGGCACACAATCAAAAAAAAAAAGAGAGAGCGGTTTTGTGTCCCCACAGTCCATAATGTAGAAAAGAGAGAAAAAAGCCTTTCTGATTTGGTGTGTGTGCTCACAGTGCAGAGTGTAGAGAAAAGAGAGAAAAGAAAGCCGTTTTGGTGTCACGGGTGTTGTGACTTACACACACACATTTCTGAATTGAGAAAGGAAATTATTTTAGAGGAAGCACTAGAGTTTAGATCCCACATTTGTTGATAGGCATTCATTTATTTCTTCACTTCTGATGAAGTTTCAACAATAAACAACAAACTTTGTATTATGAGAAAGAACCAGACTCATTCTTCAGGAATCCGAAAATAAGCTCTATTTTACGAGTTATGCACGAATTCGGATTCTCCTATAAAACGAATTCCTTAACTCTAACCAAGTTAAGACTGCTTTGTACTTCATATTTATTCATGTCTAATCAAGTTTCAACGATAAACAACGTTGTACTTTCTAGAATGAGAAAGAACTTCTTCAGCAATAAGCATCTCTCGACATATGACGAAATACAGATTTTGCTATAAAATTAATTCCTTCTATCAGCCTGACTTAAAACTGTTTGTCCTCCTTATTTATCCACTTCAAATCAAGTTTCAACAATTAAAAAAATGTTGTAGTTTGAGAAAAAACAACTTCATCTTAAGCAATCAGTAGGGTAAGAAAGGGTAAGAAAAGGTGCAAATGCCAACCATACATCACTAAAAGGTGGAGCGGAAGTATTCGGCTGCAAGTAGGTGCGAATGCATGACAATGTATGATCAAAAGAGGGAGCGGAGGTTTTCGGCTGCAAGGTCTGAATGTCCAACCATAATTTGTAAAAACCGGGGAAGAAAAGGCTCGAAAGTCCGACTATACACCATCAAAAGCGGGAGCGGAGGTGTTCGGCTGCAAGTAGGTGTGAATGTTCGACCATAATTTGTAAAAAGCGGGTAAGAAAAGGTTCGAATGCCCGACTATATATTAACCAAAGCAGGAGGAGAGGTCTTCGGATAAGAGTGGGTGAGAATTTACAACCATAATCTATAAAATGCGGTGAAAAAAAAGGTGTGAATACCCCATAGAACACTAAAAGGTAGAGCGGAAGTGTTCGGCTGCAAGAAGGTGTGAATGTCTGACCATAGTTTGTAAAAAGCGGGTAAGAAAAGGTTCGAATGCCCGAACATACACCATCAAAGGAGGGAGCGGAGGTGTTCAGCTGTAAGAAGGTGTGAATGTCCGACCATAGTTGGCAAAAAGCAGGTAAGAAAAGGTTAAAATACCCAATTGTACACAATCAATAGCGGGAGCAGAGTTGTTCCGCTACTAAAAGGTGTGAAAGTCCGACCATGGTTTGTAAAAAGCGGGTAAGAAAAGGTGTGAATGCCCGACAATGTATGATCAAAAGAGGGAGAGGAGGTTTTCGGCTGAAACAAGGTCTGAATGTCCATCCATATTTTGTAAAAATCTGGGAAGAAAAGGCTCGAAAGCCCGACTATACACCATCAACAGCTGGAGCGGAGGTGTTCAGTTGCAAGAAGGTCTGAATGTCCATCAATAATTGCTAGAAAACATGGAAGAGAATTTTCGAATATCAAACCGCACATGATCATAAGCGGGAGAGGAGGTGTTCAAATGCAAGAAGGTGTGAATGTCCACCCATAATTACTGCAAAATGGGTAAGAAAAGGTACGAATGCCCAACCATACATGATCCTAACAGGGAGCGGAGGTGTTTGGCTGCGACAAGGTGTGTATGTCCACCCATAATTAATGAAAAGCGGGCAACAAGTAGGTTTGAATACCCATCATCAAAAGCAGGAGTGGATGTGTTCGGCTACAAGAAGGTGTGAACGTCCGACCAAAGTTTGTAAAAAGCAGTGAAGAAAAGTTTCGAATATCCAACCAAACATAATCAAAAGCGGGAGCAGAGCTGTTCGACTGCAAGTAGGTGTGAATGTCAGATCATAATTTGCAAAAAGCTGATGAGAAAGGGTGAGAATGCCCGGCTATACACCATCAAATGCGGGAGCGGAAGTGTTCGGCTGTGAGTAGGTGTGAATGTCAAACCATAATTGCTGAAAAATGTGTTAGAAAAGACTAGAATGCCGGACCATACATCATCAAAAGCGGGAAAAGTGGTGTTCGGCTGCAAGTAGGTGTGAATATACAGCCATAATTACTCACAAACCGGTAAGAAAAGGTAGTATTGCCAGACCATACATTATCAAAACAGGGAGCGGAGGTGGTTCAGCTGCAAGGTGTGAATATCTGACTAAAGTTTATAAAAAGCGGGTAAGACAAGGTGCGAATGCCTGACAATGTATGATCAAATGAGGGAGCGGAGGTTTTCGGCTGCAAGGTCTGAATGTACAACCATAATTTGTAAAAACCGGGGAAGAAAAGGCTCGAAAGCCCGACTATACACCATCAAAAGCGGGAGCGGAGGTGTTCGGCTGCAAGTAGGTGTGAATGTTCAACCATAATTTGTAAAAAGCGGGTAAGAAAAGGTTTGAATGCTCGACTATATATTAACAAAAGCAGGAGGAGAGGTCTTCGGATAAGAGTGGGTGAGAATTTCCAACCATAATCAATAAAATGCGATGAAAAAAAAGGTGTGAATACCCCATAGAACACTAAAAGGTGGAGCAGAAGTGTTCGGCTGCAAGAAGGTGTGACTGTTCGACTATATTTGGTGAAAAGCAGGTGAAGCAAGGTCTGAATGCCCAACCTTACATCATCAAAAACGAGATCAGAGGTGTTTGGCTGCAAGAAGGCCATAGTTTGCCAAAAGCGGGTAAGCTGCGAATGACCGGCTAAATATCAACAAAAGTGGGGGCGGAGGTCTTCGGATGCAAGTGGGTGTGAATATTCCACCATACAAGTATGGTGGAGAGGAAGCTGTGAATGGCCGACCATAGTAAAAAGCGGGTGAGAAAAGGTGCGAATGTCCAATCATACATGATCAAAACAGGGAGCGGAGGTGTTTGGCTGCGACAAGGTGTGTATGTCCACCCATAATTAATAAAAAGCGGGCAACAAGTAGGTTTGAATACCCATCATCAAAAGCAGGAGTGGATGTGTTCGGCTACAAGAAGGTTTGAATGTCTGACCATAGTTTGTAAAAAGCGGGTAAGAAAAGGTTCGAGTGCCCGAACATACACCATCAAAAGAGGGAGCGGAGGTGTTCCGCTGTAAGACGGTGTGAATGTCCAACAATAGTTGGTAAAAAGCGGGTAAGAAAAGGTTAAAATACCCGACTGTACACAATCAATAGCGGGAGCGGAGTTGTTCCGCTACAAGAAGGTGTGAAAGTCCGACCATGGTTTGTAAAAAGCGGGTAAGAAAAGGTGCGAATGCCCGACAATGTATGATCAAAAGAGGGAGTGGAGGTTTTCGGCTGCAAGAAGGTCTGAATGTCCAACCATAATTTGTAAAAACCGGGGAAGAAAAGGCTCGAAAGCCCGACTATACACCATCAAAAGTGGGAGCGGAGGTGTTCAACTTCAAGACGGTCTGAATGTCCATCAATAATTGCTAGAAAACATGAAAGAAAATTTTCAAATATCAAACTGCACATGATCATAAGCAGGAGAGGAGGTGTTCAGCTGCAAGAAGGTGTGAATGTCTACCCATAATTACTGAAAAATGGGTAAGAAAAGGTGCGATTGCCTAACCATACATCATCAAAAGAGGGAGCGGAGGTGTTCCGCTGTAAGACGGTGTGAATGTCCGACCATAGATGGTAAAAAGCGGGTAAGAAAAGGTTAAATTACCCGACTGTACACCATCAAAAGAGGGAGCGGAGTTGTTCAGCTAAGAGAAGGTGTGAAAGTCCGACCTTGGTTTGTAAAAAGCGGGTAAGAAAAGGTTCGTATGCCCGAATATACACCATCAAAAGCGGAAGCGGAGGTGTTCGGCTGCAAGATATTGTGAACGTCCGACCAAAGTTTGTAAAAAGCAGTTAAGAAAAGGTTCGAATATCTAACCAAACATAAGAATGAGTCTTTTCCGCTGTAGAATGCCCGACTATAGACCATCAAATGCGGGAGCGGAGGTGTTCGGCTCTGAGTAGGTGTGAATGTCCGACCATAATTGCTGAAGAATGTGTTAGAAAAGGTAAGAATGCTGGACCATACATCATCAAAAGCGGTAGAGGTGGTGTTCGGCTGCAAAAAGGTGTGACTGTTCGACTAAAGTTTGTAAAAAGTGGGTAAGACAAGGTGCGAATGCCTGACAATGTATGATCAAAAGCGGGAGCGGAGGTGTTCAGCTGCAAGAAGGTCTACATGTCCATCAATAATTGCTAGAAAACATGAAAGAAACTTTTCGAAAATCAAACCGCACATGATCATAAGTGGGATAGGAGGTGTTCAGCTGCAAGGTGTGAATGTCCACCCATAATTCCTGAAAAATGGGCAAAAAAAGGTGTGAATGCCCAACCATACATCATCAAAAGCAGGAGTGGAAGTGTTCGGCAACAAGAAGGTGTGAACGTCCAACCAAAATATGTAAAAAGAAGTTAAGAAAAGGTTCGAATATCCAACCAAACATAATCAAAAGCGGGAGCAGAGCTGTTCGACTGCAAGTAGGTGTGAATGTCAGATCATAATTTGCAAAAAGCTGATGAGAAAGGGTGAGAATGCCCGACTATACACCATCAAATGCGGGAGCGGAGTTGTTCGGCTGTGAGTAGGTGTGAATGTCCAGCCATAATTACTCACAAACGGGTAAGAAAAGGTAGTATTGCCAGACCATATATGATCAAAACAGGGAGCGGAGGTGGTTCAGCTGCAAGAAGGTTTGAATGTCAAAGTAAAGTTCAAATATATTAACAAAAGCGGGAGGAGAGGTCTTCGGATGAAAGTGGTTGAAAATTTCCAACCATAATGTATAAAATGCGGTGAAAAAAAAGGTGTGATAGAACACTAAAAGGTGGAGCGGAAGTGTTCGGCTGCAAGAAGGTGTGAATGTCCGACTATATTTGGTGAAAAGCAGGTGAAGCAAGGTCTGAATGCCCAACCTTACATCATCAAAAGCGAGATCAGAGTTGTTTGGCTGCAAGAAGGCCATAGTTTGCCAGAAGCGGGTAAGGTGCGAATGTCCGACTAAATATCAACAAAATTTGGGGCGGAGGTTTTCGGATGCAAGTGGGTGTGAATATCCCACCATACAAGTATGGTGGAGAGGAAGCTGTGAATAGCCGACCATAGTTTGGAAAAAGCGGGTAAGAAAAGGTTTGAATGCCCGAACATACACCATCAAAAGAGGGAGCGGAGGTGTTCCGCTGTACGAAAGTGTGAATGTCCAACCATACTTGGTAAAAAGCGGGTAAGAAAAGGTTAAAATACCCGACTGTACACAATCAATAGCGGGAGCGGATGTGTTCGGCTACAAGAAGGTGTGACAGTCCGACCATGGTTTGTAAAAAGCGGGTAAGAAAAGGTGCGAATGTCCGACAATGTATGATCAAAAGAGAGAGCGGAGGTTTTCGGATACACGAAGGTTTGTATGTCCTACCATAGTTTGTAAATAGCGGGTAAGAAAAGGTTCGAATGCCCGACTATACACCATAAAAAGCGGGAGCGGAGGTGTTCCGCTGTAAGACGGTGTGAATGTCCGACCATAGTTGGTAAAAAGCGGGTAAGAAAAGGTTAAAATACCCGACTGTACACAATCAATAGCGGGAGCGGAGTTGTTCGGCTACAAGAAGGTGTGAAAGTCCGACCATGGTTTGTAAAAAGCAGTTAAGAAAAGGTTCGAATATCCAACCAAACATAATCAAAAGCGGGAGCAGAGCTGTTCGACTGCAAGTAGGTGTGAATGTCCAGCCATAATTACTCACAAACGGGGGAAGAAAAGGTAGTATTACCAGACCATACATGATCAAAACAGGGAGCGGAGGTTCAGCTGCAAGGTGTGAATGTCTGACTATAGTTTGTAAAAAGCGGGTAAGACAAGGTGCGAATGCCCAACAATGTATGATCAAAAGAGAGAGCGGAGGTGTTCGGCTGCAAGGTCTGAATGTCCAACCATAATTTGTAAAAACCGGGTAAGAAAAGGCTCGAAAGCCCGACTATACATCATCAAAAGCGGGAGCGGAGGTGTTCAGCTGCAAGAAGGTGTGAATGTTCGACTAAAGTTTGTAAAAAGCTGGTAAGACAAGGAGCGATGTCCCTTCATTGTATAATCAAAAGCGAGAGCGGAGGTGTCCAGCTGTGAGTAGGTGTGAATGTCCGACCATAATTGCTGAAAAATGTGTTAGAAAAGGTAAGAATACTGGACCATACATCATTAAAAGCGGGAGAGGTGGTGTTCGGCTGCAAGAAGGTGTGAAAGTCCGACAATGGTTTGTAAAAAGCGGGTAAAAAAAGGTTCGAATGCCCGAATATACATCATCAAAAGCGGAAGCGGAGGTGTTCGGATGCAAGAAGGTGTGAACGTCCGACCAAAGTTTGTAAAAAGCAGTGAAAAGTGAGAAAAAGCATTTCGTGAGTTCTGCATGATTTGGGATTTTGCTTATAAAATGCATTACTTCACTCAAACTATGTTAAAACTGATTTGTCCTTCATATTTACCATGTCTAGAAATATTTAAACAACGTTGTTTTTTTGTTTAAATCTATCGAGACATTGATAAATATGAAGGTAAAAGCCGTTTTAACATAGTTTGAGTGAAGGAATTGATTTTATAGATAAAATCCCAAATCATGCAGAACTCCTCAAAAGGGGCGTATGGCTTAATCACAAGTGTGGTTCTTTCTCATTCAGGGTAGTATGAGGAAGTTTATGCTTGAAATATATGTAGAAATGGGTACATATGAAGGACAAAGCAGTGTTAACTTAGTTTGAGTGAAGGAATTCATTTTATACATAAAATCCCAAATCATGCAGAACGTATGAAAAGAAGCTTATTCTCGGATTCCTGATCCTTCAGTTTTGCTCTTTCTTCTACTGCAAAATACAATGTTGTTCTTTGTTGAAGTCGATCTAGACATTGATAAATATGAAGGAAAAAGCAGTTTTAACTTGGTTTGAGTGAATGAATTCATTTTATACATAAAATCCGAAATCGTGCAGAACTCATGAAAATAAGCTTATTCTCGGATTCCTAAAACTTTTGATTGGCTCTTTCTTTTATTGAAAAGTACAACGTGGTTTTTTTGTTTAAATCTATCGAGACATTGATAAATATGAAGGTAAAAGCCGTTTTAACATAGTTTGAGTGAAGGAATTAATTTTATAGATAAAATCCCAAATCATGCAGAACTCCTCAAAAGGGAGGTATGGCTTAATCACAAGTGTGGCTCTTTCTCATTCAGGGTAATATGAGGAAGTTTATGCTTGAAATATATGTAGAAATGGGTACATATGAAGGACAAAGCAGTGTTAACTTAGTTTGCGTGAAGAAATTCATTTTATACATAAAATCCGAAATCGTGCAGAACTCATGAAAATAAGCTTATTCTCGGATTCCTAAAACTTTTGATTTGCACTTTCTTTTACTGCAAAGTACAACGTTGTTTTTTGTTGAAATCTATCTAGACATTGATAAATACCAGCCGAAACTCTGCTGCCACTTTTGATAATTTATGGTTGGGCATTCTTACCTTTTCTTACCCGCTTTTTACAAATTATGATCTTACATTCACACCTACTTGCAGTCGAACACCTTCTCATCCACTTATGATCATGTGCGGTTGGGCTTTCGCACCTTTTCTTACCCATTTTTCAGTAATTATGGGTGGATATTCAGACCTTCTTGCAGCTGTAAACCTCCGCACCTCTTTTGATCATACATTGTCGGGCATTCACACCTTGTCTTACCCGCTTTTTACAAACTTTAGTCGGACATTCAAACCTTCTTGCAGCTGAACCACCTCCGCTCCCTGTTTTGATCATATATGGTCTGGCAATAGTACCTTTTCTTACCCGTTTGTGAGTAATTATGGCTGGACATTCACACCTTCTTGCAGCCGAACACAACCTCTCCCGCTTTTGATGATATATGGTCCGGCATTCTTACCTTTTCTAACACATTTTTCAGTATTCGAACCTTCTCTTACCCGCTTTTTACAAACCATGGTTGGACTTTCATACCTTCTTGTAGCTGAACAACTCCACTCCTGCTTTTGATGATTTATGGTTGGACATTCGCATCTTTTCCTACCCATTTTTCAGTAATTATGGGTGGATATTCACATCTTCTTGCAGCTGAACACCTCCTCTCCCGCTAATGATCATGTAAGGTTTGATATTCGAAAATTTTCTTTCATGTTTTAAAGCAATTATTAATGGACATTCACACCTACTTGCAGCCGAACACCACCTCTCCCGCTTTTGATGATGTATGGACCGGCATTCTTACCTTTTCTAACACATTTTTCAGCAATTATGGTTGGAGAATCACACCTACTCACAGTCGAACAACTCCGCTACCGCATTTGATGGTGTATAGTCGGGATTTCTCACCCTTTCTCATCAGCTTTTTGCAAATTATTCTCTGACAGTCACACCTACTTGCAGTCAAACAGCTCTGCTCCCGCTTTTGATTATGTTTGGTTAGATATTCGAACCTTTTCTTAACTGCTTTTTTACAAACTTTGGTCGGACGTTCACACCTTCTTGCAGCCGAACACCTACGCTTCCGGTTTTGATAGTGTATATTCGGGCATACGAACCTTTTCTTACCCGCTTTTTACAAACCATGGTCGGACTTTCACACCTTCTCTTAGCTGAACAACTCCGCTCCCTCTTTTGATTGTGTACAGTCGGGTATTTTAACCTTTTCTTACCCGCTTTTTACCAACTATGATCGGACATTCACACCGTCTTACAGCGGAACACCTCCGCTCCCTCTTTTGATGGTGTATGTTCGGGCATTCGAACCTTTTCTTACCCGCTTTTACAAACCAGGGTCGGACTTTCACACCTTTTAGTAGCCGAACAACTCCGCTCCCGCTATTGATTGTGTACAGTCGGGTATTTTAACCTTTTCTTACCCGCTTTTTACCAACTATGGTCGGACATTCACACCGTCTTACAGCGGAACACCTCCTCTCCCGCTTATGATCATGTACGGTTTGATATTCGAAAATTTACTTTCTTGTTTTAAAGCAATTATTGATGGACATTCAAACCTTCTTTTTGATTGTGTATAGTCGGGCTTTCGAGCCTTTTCTTCCCGGTTTTTACAAACCATGGTGTGACTTTCACACCTTCTTGTAGCCAAACAACTCCGCTCCCGCTATTGATTTTGTACAGTCGGGTATTTTAACCTTTTCTTACCCGCTTTTTACCAACTATGGTCGGACATTCACACCGTCTTACAGCGGAACACCTCTGCTCCCGCTTTTGATGGTGTATAGTCGGGCTTTCGAACCTTTTCTTACCCGCTTTTTACAAACTATGGTGGGACATTCAAACCTTCTTGTATCCGAAAACCTCCGCTCTCTCTTTTGATCATATATTGTCGGACATTCGCACCTTTTCGTACCCGCTTTTTACAAACCATGGTCGGACTTTCACACCTTTTAGTAGCCAAACAACTCCGCTCCCGCTATTGATTGTGTACAGTCGGGTATTTTAACCTTTTCTTACCCGCTTTTTACCAATTATGGTCGGACATTCACACCTTCTTTCGGCGGAACACCTCCGCTCCCTGTTTTGATCATTTATGGTCTGGCAATACTACCTTTTCTTACCCGTTTTTAGGTAATTATGGCTGGACATTCACAGCTTCTTGCAGCCGAACACCTCTTCTCCCGCTTTTGATGATGAATTGTCCGGCATTCTTACCTTTTCTAACACATTTTTCAGCAATTATTGTCGGTCATTCACACCTTTCTCATCAGCTTTTTGCAAATTATGATCTGACATTCACACCTACTTGCAGCCGAACACCTCGGCTTCCGCTTTTGATGGTGTATATTTTGGCATTCGAACCTTTTCTTACCCGCTTTTTACAAACCATGGTCGGACTTTCACACCTTCTTTTAGCCGAACAACTCCGCTCCTGCTATTGATTGTGTAGAGTCGGGTAATTTAACCTTTTCTTACCCGCTTTTTACCAACTATGGTCGGACATTCACACCTTCTTACAGCGAAACACCTCCGCTCCCTCTTTTGATTGTGTATGTTCGGGCATTCGAACCTTTTCTTACCCGCCTTTTACAAACTATGGTCGGACATTCAAACCTTCTTGTGGCCGAACACATCCACTTCTGCTTTTGATGATGTATAGTTGGGCATTCATACCTTTTCTTACCCATTTTTCAGGAATTATGGGTGGACATTCACACCTACTTGCAGTCGAACAGCTCTGCTCCCACTTTTGATTGTTTGGTTGGATATTCGAACCTTTTCTTAACTGCTTTTTACAAACTTTGGTCGGACATTCACACCTTCTTGCAGCCGAACACCTCCGCTTCCGCTTTTGATGGTATATATTCGGGCATTCGAACCTTTTCTTACCCGCTTTTTACCAACTATGGTCGGACATTCGCACCATCTTACAGCGGAACACCTCCGCTCCCTCTTTTGATGGTGTATGTTCGGGCATTCGCACCTTTTCTTACCTGCTTTTTACAAACTTTGGTCGGACGTTCACACCTTCTTGCAGCCGAACACCTCCGCTTCCGCTTTTGATGGTATATATTCGGGCATTCGAACCTTTTTTTACCCGCTTTTTACCAACTATGGTCGGACATTCGCACCATCTTACAGCGGAACACCTCTACTCCCGCTTTTGATGATGAATGGTCTGGCATTCTTACCTTTTCTAACACATTTTTCAGCAATTATTGTCGGTCATTCACACCGTCATTGGAGACGTCCTTTGAGTGAAGGAATATATTTCCCCATTCCAAGTCTGAGAATGGGAAACAGTAGTGAAAAAATATGTGCGCCTCCTTTATTGGCTGTGTCGCTCACTCCAGAGCAATTCGATTTTTTTAATGTTTGTGGTGCTCGCCCTCACATTTCCTTGGCCAAACCTACACACTGGCATTGACAAGGTGTGGGAGAGTTTGTTGCTACATGTCAGAAAGAAACAGATTGGACCGTTTCACCTGCTGATCCAAATTTGATGTTTTCTGAACGATTGTCAGCATACAAAAAAACATTTTTGAGTACAATGCATTGTCAAAGAACTGTGGAATTAATTCCTACCACAGAATCACATTTTTCAGCAACTTTTGTTGGTCATTCACACCTTTCTCATCAGCTTTTTGCAAATTATGATCTGACATTCACACCTACTTGCAGCCGAACACCTCGGCTTCCGCTTTTGATGGTGTATATTTTGGCATTCGAACCTTTTCTTACCCGCTTTTTACAAACCATGGTCGGACTTTCACACCTTCTTTTAGCCGAACAACTCCGCTCCCGCTATTGATTGTGTAGAGTCGGGTATTTTAACCTTTTCTTACCGGCTTTTTACCAACTATGGTCGGACATTCACACCTTCAACATGCCCTTCAATGTCCACAATTTTGGCGTCACGAACAGGATCCCTCGACTGGTGTCTCTGGACCGGACCGCAGTGTATGGCCAGCCTGGACTGAAGTAGCTGTTCCAGCCTCATACCTCCAAGGCCTTTTCTGAGAGAGAGGACTGGCAGGTCCTTTTCCTGAATACCAGCGCTCGGATCATTTTTTAAATATGATAGTCTGAGACGATAGGACTGCTTTTTAGTTTTTATTTGAATAAAAGAGGGTTTCCCGGTTGTGTCATTAGTGAGACAGAGATTTCATGGGTAAGTGAAACTTTTGAAGCAGTCCGAAGAAGTGTGAAGTACTCCGAAGAAGTGTGAGTACAGATTAAAGGTCCTCATTGGAGACGTCCTTTGAGTGAAGGAATATATTTCCCCATTCCAAGTCTGAGAATGGGAAACAGTAGGTCTCAGACTTTTGACCCTACCGGGGGACCTAAGCATGTTGAAATGAAAAAGAAATATGGTCCAGAGGTTTTCCACCTGAAGGTTCTTTTAGTATGTTAGAAATAAGAAAATTAGAAGAAAAGTTTTGCAAATATGAGAAAGAGATGAAGCAAAAAAAAGAAAATTAAGTTTAAATAAGAAGTAAGAAAGGTATAGAATGTTGGAAAAAATAAAGTGTATTAAGAGAAAGAAAGGAAAATGTTAAACAAATGCCATGACGGAATGATGATAATAATTTAGTATGTGGACGAAAACATAATTCAGCTCTGATTAAGACTGAATCTTCTTTTAAACCACCACCATATTCCACTGATAACACTTTTTCTCCTTCTGCACCTCTTTACCCCACCCTGAGCGCTCTCGCTGTGCCGGATCCAGACCTGGACTCCTGCCCTCCACGACGCCTGCAACAACAACAGCCAGCCCTGCCACAAGCCTCTGGCTCTCGGGAAGAAGGGACTTCTTCCATCCTCCCTCGGGAAGAAATTCCATCATTCTCACAACATCAGTTACATAGGTCTGATGATGAGGAAAAGGAAGACGTTTGGTTCTCCAGCGTACCTGCCCAAGAACTTTTAACGCAAGTGACAAAAATCCTTTACCCACAATCTGGACTTCAGAGATCTAAACGTGAGAAAAAACAAAACCAGATTCAAACCATGCCTATGGTTAAAGTTGCAGTTCCCACTGGACCATTACTGGTTTATCGACCCTGGACTGAGACTGACATCATGGAAGCATAACAATGCTTACCAGATCCAGAGATTTCTGGACCCCATTTTGCTGACGAGTTGCGAGATTTCTGCGCACAATTCTGCCCGACCGGGGTTGAATTGCGTCGCATATTGGCAAAAAAGTTCAAACTGACGACCTCTGCAAAATAGAGGCCAGTATGCTACAACTGGATTTGCGACCTACCAACAGTGAACGAGGACATAATGATAACGCTCAATATGAAGCAGCCATCCAAAGACTGTGTCAAGCCATCACCACTCAATTTCCAACCAAAATCAATATGTCCCACATTTACACCTGCAAACAGAAACCCGGTGAAGGGACTGATGATTTTGTACACCGCATCCTTGAGGAAGTCAGCAAGCACAGCGGTCATCAGAGACCAAGGGATTTGGGTAATGAATCAGGGCCATGGGAGAGTATTGCATGCAATGCAATAATTAAAGGCCTCATGCCAGATGTCGCCACTGAAGTAAAGAACATTTACGTGGGATGGTGTGAGGGTCCTCGTTTGGCTGAGGTTCGCCGATATGCTCGCCATGCTCATAACCAAGTTGAGACGCGTAAGACAACCAAAAGGGACAAATGTGAAAAGGAGCTGCATTTGGCAGCCATGACCATGTATTACGCAGTTGGTGTAAACAGAGGACGAGGCCGAAGTTGAAGACGTGGACGTGTGGGAGAGGAGGTCGAAATGGGCCACGCCAGAGCTATGATCCGAATATTTGTTTTTACTGTGGCTGTGTCCACAGCTGAAAAGTGATGAAATTGGGCAAAAGGCTGACTGAGGGTGGGAGGCAGGTTCTGGACGTCACGCGGCAGCGGAGCCTCCACTAATGGGTGATAGCACAAACACACTCACACATTTTTCCTGCTCTGTGTAGTGAAGAAACGCTTGCCGACTGTGATTCACGTAGTAAAGTTTTGCATGCTAGTTCCGTCCTAGAGCAAAGATATTTCTCTCAGAATATAGGAACTTATGTTCATCAGTAGTGACGTCAGGGGAGGTTGATTGTCCTCCAAAGTTAAGTGGAAACCACGTTTACTCTATGTCTGCATCAGGCCAGGTTGTGAAGGAGAAAATGACATCGCCCATTGCGTGTGTCACTCCCGATGGGCTCTCCTTCAAACACTCATTTTTGTTATCAGAGTTGTGTCCCATTAACCTGATGGGCTGTGATCTCATGTGTAAATTAGGCATTATTTTAACTTCTACACCAGAGGGTGTTAACGTTATGTTACAGCCTGACAAAGTTTTTACAGCAGTGCAGTTTGATTCATCTGCACTTACATATGCTTATGAGTGGAAACTTCCCAGCTCTCCTTTTTCACAACAACTAGTGGAAGAAGCAAAAGCGTTAGTTTCACCCCTTTCTGATTTCATGCAACCTGCTGATTTGCACTGAACATCACACATTTCTTTGGGGCCTGACAATGACTATGAGAAGAAGTGAAAAAATATGTGCGCCTACTTTATTGGCTGTGTCGCTCACTCCAGAGCAATTCGATTTTTTTAATGTTTGTGGTACTCGCCCTCACATTTCCTTGGCCAAACCTACACACTGGCATTGACAAGGTGTGGGAGAGTTTGTTGCTACATGTCAGAAAGAAACGGATTGGACCGTTTCACCTGCTGATCCAAATTTGATGTTTTCTGAACGATTGTCAGCATACAAAAAAACATTTTTGAGTACAATGCATTGTCAAAGAACTGTGGAATTAATTCCTACCACAGAATCACATTTTGAAGCATGTTTTTAATCTGAAAAAGATTTGTCTTCGATACCCATGTTGGCTGAAGTGCCCAATGATCTTTGGGCGAAGAGCAAATATGATGTGGGGTTGTTTATTGTTGAAACTAGATTAGAAATAGATTAATATGAAGGACAAAGCAGTTTGAACTTGGTTTGAGAGAAGGAATTAATTTTATTGCAAAATCCGAATTCATGCATAACTCGTCAAATAGATAGTGAAGTGTCGTTCGTGAGCGATTCGTTCGATATGAACAAATTTTTTATATGACTCGGGAGTAACGAGTTGTCTCAGTGAGTGATTCGTTCATTTTCATGCAGTACCCTTCCTCACCACATGGCAGGCGGCAGCTTCATAAGCTCAGTCAGCAGGACAGGAAACAGTATTGATTCGTTCATGACTCAACTCCTCGACTGACGGGTCCTCGCACAGGAAACAGTATTGATTAGTTTACGACTCAACTCCTTGGGTCTTCGTTCATTTGTCACGTTTTAAATTCTACCTTTCATTTGAAAGGCTGAAGAGCAGTAGGCACAACAGTTCGTTCACAAACCGCATCGTTAATCTCATAGACTATTCTACCATCAACAACTTGGAAACCACAATCGACTCTCTAGATGCAGAAAAAGCATTTAATGGAGGGAACTGGAAATTTTTATTCGCAGCATAAAACAAATTTGGGTTTGGGTCACACTTCATCAACTGGATAAGGATATTATATAGCTCCCCAAATGCAAGTGTCAGGACAAATGATCAAACTTCTCCAAGCTTCAGTCTGCAGAGAGGTACAAGACAGGGTTGCTCACTTTCTCCCTCACTTTTTGCTATTTTCATCAAACCTTTAGCAGCTGCTATCAGACAAGATAGAAATATTAAAGGCATCCAACCCCAAAATATTGAGCATAAAATAAGTCTTTATGCTGATGATGTATTATTTTTCCTTCAGAACTCAGAGACGTCTCTCACTCACACGATCACACTCATAAATAAATTCTCGGCACTTTCTGACTACTCTATCAAATGGTCTAAGACCACAGTTCTGCCCATTAACTGTAGGGTCCAGAATATACCTGCGATCACTTTACAGTCAGGAAATATTAGATATTTAGGCATAAACATTTCCTCCAGGCTCTCAGAGCTAACAAAGCTAAATTATGTGCAATTATTAAAGAGAGTAGAGGACGATCTCTCTCGTTGGAAGTCCTTACCTATATCACTTATGGGGAGAGTTACAACCATTAAAATGATGATACTACCAAAAGTTAACTATTTGTTCTCAATGATCCCCATAAAACCATTTGCTACTTGGTTTAAGTCACTAGATTCATGCATCTCCAAATTTCTGTGGAAAAACAAACCACCACGTATTAGTTTAAAAACCCTACAGAAGACCAAGGACAGTGGTGGATTAGATTTACCTAATTTTCAGCACTATTCCTTAGCCAATAGGTTACAATATATATCAAAATGGTTTAAACCTTGTTGTTGTCACAGTTCCCAGAGACGTTGTAATCGTTGAGGATTCTATATTCACCCCCTCATTAGAGGCACGTGTTGCAGATTGATGACACTGAATCTTCTTCTCTGTTCATTGCTGGCATCATTCCCAGCATCGTAAGTGTTCGTGGCATTGTTAGCCTCTTCTTCTGGATCTTGATATCGAGCATCCTTTTGTATTTCTGGTTTGTAAGTCCTCTCTCTTCGTTCACCGGAGTCTTCGTCTCTTTGTCCTTGAGTTTGGTGATTTTTTCTTCTTTTGATGCCTTGACACAGTGTGACAGGTGATACCACGTGGGAGATCCTTTAACTTGGACTGCTGTCCCTGTGCTGCGAAATGGCTGTGCTGCTCAAATGGTCTCTCCTTCATCATATACACAGTTATTTATACATCACCTTCCACCATGAAGCGTTGTCCCTTTTTGTTTCTCTCTTTGTTCTTAAAATGCTGTTATGCATGTCTAAACCAATCCATTAAACTAGATCATTTTGGCAGTAAAGCGATCTACAATGTGCTTGGTCGCAAAGCTGCTCATCTGTGGTAAACAGCTCTTCAAAAAGGCATTCTTCAATTGATTTCACTAATTTTATGTAATAATTTTGTGATTTCCTACAAAACTACACTTCTTCTCCCATCTGTCTGAGTATTTAATATTGTCTGGGTCCCGTTAAAACATGTATTTTTCCCATCTAATTCCTTGTTTGCTTTAAAACAAGTATTCCCCATTTTCTATCCCTTCAGTAGCCAACCAGTTTGTATGGAGTACACTGGAGCAACTTGACTGATCAGTAAAACACTGCTTTTGTTGTCACCGCAAGGCTTCCCCCGTCGGTTGTTTCACTGAGACACTACTGAGTAACTACAACTCAACACAGTTTATACACATAACATTCATATACATACTAACAAACAAACAAACAATAATTTATCGCAATTTTCTCATCTCTGTTTGAACGTACACCCAGGTAAATATTCCTGTAGTCTTCTCATACCGACTATGGACCCATTCATTGTTTAACTTCACTGTTTTGCAAATCCTAATTGAATATTACACATTGACATTGAACTTTACTGGATAAGCAGGTCTTCATTGCATTCAGCAGCCTATATGTGAGCATCTATGTGTAAGCTGTTCTTCTTTGCATTTATCAGCAGCAAGCAATTCTTCACTGCACATGCATATGTAAATAGTAAAACAATTCCAATGTGTTAGCGAAACCTTCTATATCACAGTGGTTTCTAAGATCTATTTTAAGTTCTTTGCCATCAGTGAGATGACATAGTTTACAAAGTGTGTCAAATTATCACTGAAGATCTTTTCAGGAATTTCAAATCTAGAAATGAGTTATTTTACGCGTGATTTTGCTACTGAGAGTGCATCTGCTTGTGCACATGGAAATATTTCAGACCATTTGGTAAAAACCTCTGTTGTCACTGAGCAGAATCGTTTCCCTTAACATTAATTTAGTTCAATGAAATCTACACAATAATGAAATAATGAAATACAAACAAATATGTTGAAAAAGATACACTGGCTTAGGGAATTATCTTCGTTTTGGTCTTAGATTGCCCTGTGGAATGTATTTTGCACATATTTGACCTGCTAGACAAAACTTTATTCATTTATTTATTCTAAAAAAAAAAATTCAATAATTAGTAAAACCATATGCTGTAAAAACCTTGTTCATTATTGCTTCCATCCCTCCTGTTGAGACATGACATGGTCCGTGGCTCAATACTGCAGCATATTTAAACAAATTCTTTGGCAGTATGGTTTTCCTTCCGGTCATTCATACGAGTCTATTGTAGATGGCAATTGAATAACATCTAATAATGCTAAAATATTTGTAGTTTATACATTTAGCTGTGGATGTCAACATACCTGTTTTTCCAATGCTGTGTTAACACATGTACAGTTGAGAAGGCATACTGACTGTCAGTGTAAACGTTAACAACCTTTTTGTTATTTAATTTACAAGCTTCAGTTAAAGCTACCAATTCGACTGCTTGAAAAGAGTAATTTTTTGGTAGTGGTTGTTTTAAGAAAACTTCAGTTTCTGTTACTACTGCAAATCCTGTAGCATTTGTGCCATCAGGGTTTTTTGCTTGACCTGTTGAATAAATATAGTTATTTCTGCATTTTCATAACGTATATCAGTTAAGTCTGGCCTGGGTAAAACACTGATGGTTATTTCTGACATGCAATCATGAGGCTTTCCATCTGTGGGGTAGGTAGCAGTGTGGATGGATTAAGTGTAGCACATCTCTCGACAACAAGGTGTGGCTGTGAAAGAAGAACTGTTATGTAGGAGAGATGTCTGGTAAAGATATTTTGTTAAGTAACCATATCACAGCCACTGCATGAGGTACCTTAAGTGTTAATGGGTGAAATAACACCATTATTGTTGATGCCTGCACTGCCAATGGCTTCTGGCCATTGATTCAAAAGTACGATCTCGTCCCTTTTTCCCCCTTTCAGTGGACACTGGCCCCTAATTACCGCAATTCAGCAGGGGGTCTTTCATTAGGAGTACTGGACTCCCCCGTGCATGGTTTCAGCTCCGACCCTGGAAAGCGGAAAAAACGTTGAGATCTGGTTTGAGGACCCAATTGTTGAGAAAAGTCTCTCAATGAGACTCAGAGTTGCTGGAGTCAGTTAATGCAAATGTTTAATCTTGCAGCAAGTTCAAGAATGTGTGTGTGTATGGGTGTATGTGTGCGAACGTGTGTGAGTTTGTGTGTGTGAGAGTTTAAAGAACCTGTTATCCACAGGCAGGTCTTAACTAGTATGGCACAGGTCCAGCCTGTCTCATCTTTTTTGGAAGGTCCAGCGCTCGGCCGTAACCCTTCTGTCTGTTTGGACTCTCACATACATTCGGTTAATCATAGAAAAACGAGAACAAAACTTTTTAGCCCCTTAAATTCATAAAACAGACATGGTGCAGTTATTTCCATTCTAGAAAATAAGAGTAATCACCACCATTCCTATAAATTCTGGATATTCTAACAATCTGAATCTTTTTTAAATGTTCGATGAAGCCCTTTGCTGTTCTGTTTAGAGACTCAGCTGATCATAAACCAAGTTTTGCTCTTGAACCAAGCTTCTAAACTCTTCACCTTTTTCATTTCTCAGTTAGTATTCACTTTAAAACTGATTAAAAGAAAAATTAAATGAATGCCTATCAACAAATGTGGGATCTAAACTCTAGTGCTTTCTCTAAAATAATTTCCTTTCTCAATTCAGAAATGTGTGTGTGTAAGTCACAGCACCCGTGACACCAAAACGGCTTTCTTTCCTCTCTTTTCTCTACACTCTGCACTGTGAGCACACACACCAAATAAGAAAGGCTTTTTTCTCTCTTTTCTACATTATGGACTGTGGGGACACAAAACCGCTCTCTCTCTTTTTTTTTTTGATTGTGTGCCAGGGCGTTGTCTCACGTATTAGATTATGCTTAAGATACGAATGGGTTTATCAGTCACATCAGAATCCATACATACTGATCCTCCCGTAATAAAATGGTCGGATCTTATCAAACACACTTTGTTTCTTGTGACAAGTCAGCGAAACAGCGTATACACGTCAAGACACTGAATCAAGTTTGCCACAAGAACTCATAAGTTTGGCAGTATTGCTCTGCCGTCAGCAATCATACACCCATTTTATTTTCATGAGACATGTGCAGGCACCTGTTCATCTACTGTTCTATCACTATGAATTAGTTTATCTATTATCAATAAGGATACTTCTACAACTACTATCAAAGTATGTCCGGACTTCTTATGTTGTCAGTTGCTATATATGAATAAGTGGGTTGCTACTGAAAAGCATTAAGCATGTCACACAGCCCAAACATATAACATTTCAGGACACACCACACAGTTAACAACCACAGTGAAGCGTGTCAAAGCCCAAACATGTAACATTCAACAGGACACTTACACAACACATTCAAATCAAACAGTCAGACAACATACAAGAACATATACCCCAGCCGGGTAGGAAGGTCCAGCGCTCGGCCGTAACCCTTCTGTCTGTTTGGACTCTCACATACATTCGGTTAATCATAGAAAAACGAGAACAAAACTTTTTAGCCCCTTAAATTCATAAAACAGATAGTCTGAGACGATAGGACTGCTTTTTAGTTTTTATTTGAATAAAAGAGGGTTTCCCGGTTGTGTCATTAGTGAGACAGAGATTTCATGGGTAAGTGAAACTTTTGAAGCAGTCCGAAGAAGTGTGAAGTACTCCGAAGAAGTGTGAGTACAGATTAAGGTCCTCATTGGAGACGTCCTTTGAGTGAAGGAATATATTTCCCCATTCCAAGTCTGAGAATGGGAAACAGTAGGTCTCAGACTTTTGACCCTACCGGGGGACCTAAGCATGATGAAATGAAAAAGACATATGGTCCAGAGGTTTTCCACCAGAAGGTTCTTTTAGTATGTTAGAAATAAGAAAATTAGAAGAAAAGTTTTGCAAATATGAGAAAGAGATGAAGCAAAAAAAAAGAAAATTAAGTTTAAATAAGAAGTAAGAAAGGTATAGAATTTTGGAAAAAATAAAGTGTATTAAGAGAAAGAAAGGAAAATGTTAAACAAATGCCATGACGGAATGATGATAATAATTTAGTATTAGCTGTGCCGGATCCAGACCTGGACTCCTGCCCTCCACAACGCCTGCAACAACAACAGCCAGCCCTGCCACAAGCCTCTGGCTCTCGGGAAGAAGGGACTTCTTCCATCCTCCCTCGGGAAGAAATTCCATCATTCTCACAACATCAGCTACATAGGTCTGATGATGAGGAAAAGGAAGACGTTTGGTTCTCCAGCGTACCTGCCCAAGAACTTTTAACGCAAGTGACAAAAATCCTTTACCCACAATCTGGACTTCAGAGATCTAAACGTGAGAAAAAACAAAACCAGATTCAAACCATGCCTATGGTTAAAGTTGCAGTTCCCACTGGACCATTACTGGTTTATCGACCCTGGACTGAGACTGACATCATGGAAGCATAACAATGCTTACCAGATCCAGAGATTTCTGGACCCCATTTTGCTGACGAGTTGCGAGATTTCTGCGCACAATTCTGCCCGACTGGGGTTGAATTGCGTCGCATATTGGCAAAAAAGTTCAAACCGTCCGACCTCTGCAAAATAGAGGCCAGTATGCTACAACTGGATTTGCGACCTACCAACAGTGAACGAGGACATAATGATAACGCTCAATATGAAGCAGCCAACCAAAGACTGTGTCAAGCCATCACCACTCAATTTCCAACCAAAATCAATATGTCCCACATTTACACCTGCAAACAGAAACCCGGTGAAGGGACTGATGATTTTGTACACCGCATCCTTGAGGAAGTCAGCAAGCACAGCGGTCATCAGAGACCAAGGGATTTGGGTAATGAATCAGGACCATGGGAGAGTATTGCATGCAATGCAATAATTAAAGGCCTCATGCCAGATGTCGCCACTGAAGTAAAGAACATTTACGTGGGATGGTGTGAGGGTCCTCGTTTGGCTGACGTTCGCCGATATGCTCGCCATGCTCATAACCAAGTTGAGACGCGTAAGACAACCAAAAGGGACAAGTGTGAAAAGGAGCTGCATTTGGCAGCCATGACCATGTATTACGCAGTTGGTGTAAACAGAGGACGAGGCCGAAGTCGAAGACGTGGATGTGTGGGATCAGAGCTATGATCCGAATATTTGTTTTTACTGTGGCCAGACTGGACACTGGAAGAAGGACTGTCCACAGCTGAAAAGTGATGAAATTGGGCAAAAGGCTGACTGAGGGTGGGAGGCAGGTTCTGGACGTCACGCGGCAGCGGAGCCTCCACTAATGGGTGATAGCACAAACACACTCACACATTTTTCCTGCTCTGTGTAGTGAAGAAACGCTTGCCGACTGTGATTCACGTAGTAAAGTTTTGCATGCTATTTCCGTCCTAGAGCAAAGATATTTCTCTCAGATTATGGGAACTTATGTTCATCAGTAGTGACGTCAGGGGAGTTTTATTGTCCTCCAAAGTTAAGTGGAAACCACGTTTACTCTATGTCTGCCTCAGGCCAGGTTGTGAAGGAGAAAATGACAATGCCCATTGCGTGTTGTCACTCCCGATGAGCTCTCCTTCAAACACTCATTTTTGTTATCAGAGTTGTGTCCCATTAACCTGATGGGCTGTGATCTCATGTGTAAATTAGGCATTATTTTAACTTCTACACCAGAGGGTGTTAAGGTTATGTTACAGCCTGACAAAGTTTTCACAGCAGTGCAGTTTGATTCATCGGCACTTACATATGCTTATGAGTGGAAACTTCCCAGCTCTCCTTTTTCACAACAACTAGTGGAAGAAGCAAAAGTGTTAGTTTCACCCCTTTCTGATTTCATGCAACCTACTGATTTGCACTGCACATCACACATTTCTTTGGGGCCTGACAATGACTATGAGAAGAAGTGAAAAAATATGTGCGCCTACTTTATTGGCTGTGTCGCTCACTCCAGAGCACTTCGATTTTTTTAATGTTTGTGGTACTCGCCCTCACATTTCCTTGGCCAAACGTACACACTGGCAGTGACAAGGTGTGGGAGAGTTTGTTGCTACATGTCAGAAATAAATGGAGTGGACTGTTTCACCTGCTGATCCAAATTTGATGTTTTCTGAACGATTGTCAGCATACAAAAAAACATTTTTGAGTACAATGCATTGTCAAAGAACTGTGGACTTAATTCCTACCACAGAATCACATTTTGAAGCATGTTTTTTATCTGAAACAGATTTGTCTTCGATACCCATGTTGGCTGAAGTGCCCAATGATCTTTGGGCTAAGAGCAAATATGATGTGGGGTTGATAAAAGGCTGTGAACCAGTAATTGTCACCCCTAAATCAGACTTTTGTCCATGTAAAAAACAGTACCCTTTTAAGCCTGAAGCAATTAAAGGGATTAAACCTGTTTTTCAATCTTTTCAGAAAACAGGCGTTATTGTTCCTTTTGAAAATTCACCTGTGCTTACTCCATTGTTTCCTGTTAAAAAGATTAAAGATGCTGGCCAGCCAGATGAATGGCGTTTTGTACAGGACCTCCAAGCGGTGAATGCTGCAGTTCAGCCACATGCTCCTACTGTGCCCAACCCACACACTATTTTGTCTCAAATTACATCAGATGCACAGTTTTTCTCAGTGGTTGACTTGTCGCCAGTGCACCCTGATAGCCCATTTTGGTTTGCTTTTTAGTTTGAAGGGAGATCTTGGACTTTTACCCGGTTATGCCAGGGGTACTGTGAAAGTCCCACTATTTACAATGCTGCCCTCAAAGCTAGTCTGGATTAACTTCAATCAACCACAGGCTCTGCTCTTTTGCAGTATGTGGATGACATCCTTTTATGTGGTCCATCTAAACAACAGTGTGAAAAAGACAGTGAATCTGTTGAAACATCTTCCTTCTTATGGCCATAAAGCCAGCCTTTCTAAGTTACAGTTTGTACAGGACGAAGTCACCTTTTTGGGTCATGTGATTTCTAAGGATGGGCGCTCACTTTCTCCTAAACGTGTTGCTGCAGTTCAGATCATTCCTAAACCGGTTACTAAAAAACAGCTTATGTCATTCTTAGGTATAACATCTTACTGCAGGAACTTTATTCCTAACTACTCTTTTCTCGAAGCTCTCTTAGGTGCTCTTATCCATGGTAAAGGCAGCTGCAGTTCTGACATGCAGCTCCAGTCAGCTGATCGTGTTCCATGGACTCCTGAGGCTGAATCAGCCTTTAGTCAGCTTAAGCTGGCTCTTCAAACTGCACCAACACTTGGCATTCCAGATCCTCATAAACCTTTCATACAGGCAGTTGATGAGAAGCATGGTTGTATGACATCTGTTCTTATGCAGGAACATGGGGCAGGCAAAGGCCAGTGGCTCATTTCTCAGCAAAACTGGACTCTGTGGCTGCAGGCCTGCCTGGTTGTCTTCGTGCTGTTGCAGCTGCAGAGAAAGCTGTCCTGGCCTCCCAAGATATTGTGGGCTACGCTAATTTGACTGTTTTGGTTCCTCATACTGTTGCCATTATTCTTCTCGAGCAGAAAACTTCACATCTTTCAACTGCTTGTTGGCTCAGATACACCTCTGTGCTCCGTGATATGCCAAATGTCACTGTTAAACGTTGTACTGTTCTGAATCCTGCTACTTTGCTTCCGACTCCTGAGGATGGGGAGCCTCATGACTGTGAAGCTGTTTTGGAACAAGTTTGTACACCCCGACCTGATCTTTTAGAGACTCCTCTTCCAAACTCTGACATGATTCTTTTTGTAGATGGATCAGCTTTGCGTGATCCAGCCACAGGTACTAACTGTGTTTGGTTTGCAGTATGTTCTTCACATGACACTTTGTTGTCTGGTTCTCTTCCTAAACATTTCTCCGCTCAAACTACTGAGCTTATTGCACTTACTGAAGCTTGTAAGTTGGCAGCTGGTAAGTCTGTCACTATTTACACAGATTCCAGATATGCTTTTGGTGTTGTTCATGACTTTGGTGCGCTGTGGAAACACAGGCATTTCCTTAAATCAGATGGTAAAACTATTCTGAACTCCAAGCAGGTTTCTGATCTTCTTGATGCGATCCTTTTGCCTACAGCAATCTCGGTCTGTAAGTGTGCAGCTCACACTAACTCAGACGATCCTGTTGCTTGTGGCAATGCCAGAGCTGATGCTGCAGCTAAGCAGGCAGCTAATTTTTTTCCTGTTTTCGCTTCCCTCTCTTTGCAGGCAGAAGACTCCCTCACAGATCTCCATGCTTTGCAAACTTTTGCCTCTGCAGATGAAATTTGGTCCTCTGGACGCATTTGGTCCTCTGTGGGTGCAACTCATACGGATGGTGTTTGGATGGGACCTGAGGGTAAACCCTGTCTACCTAAACATTTTTTTCCTCATTTTTCAAAATTGACACATGGGTTGAACCATGTGTCAAAAGGAGGGATGCTGAATGCACTCACTGCTCAGTGGTTCACAAAAGGGTTCAGTTCATATGCGCAAAAATACTGTCAGTCATGTATGGTTTGTGCCACACATAATGTAGGAAAGGCATTACACACATCGCAAGTTGCACACCCTCCACCAGAGAAACCTTTTGAACATTTGATGATGGATTTTGTTGAACTCACACCAGCTGAAGGAAAGAAATATGCACTAGTAATAGTGGACGTGTTTAGTAAATGGGTTGAAGTTTTCCCTGCAAAACATGCAAACAGTAATGCAGTGACTAAAGCACTGCTAAACAGAAATCATTCCTAGATGGGGCATTCCAGAGAAGATCAGCAGTGATAATGGCACACATTTTGTAAACACTGCATTGACTGAGGTTGGTAAATTCCTGGGAATAAGCTTGCGCACACATTGTGCTTATCATCCACAGAGTGGAGGTGCTGTGGAAAGAGAAAATGGTACATTAAAGTCCAAGTTAGCCAAATGTTGTGAAGAAACAGGTCTGCCATGGACAAAAGCATTACCTATTGTGCTTACCTACATGAGAATGAGAATCAGAGCTCAAGTGAATCTCAGCCCATTTGAAATTTTATTTGGCAGACCTCCTAACCTGGGATTGGGACCTGTAACCAGACCCCTCCCTTCCACAACTGTTTGTGATGATGCTATGTTTTCTTACTGTCGAAACATTTCCACTGTTCTATCTCAAGTTTCACAGGCAGTAAAAGCAGCCCTTCCAGCCACAGAAAACACACCACTCCAACCAGATGACAGGTGGTGAAAGAACTTCACATTGGAAGCACAAACGTTGGCAAGGCCCGTTCCAGGTGCTACTGGTCACTCACACAGCTGTTAAAGTTGCAGAGAGAGCAACCTGGATTCATGCCAGTCACTGTAAGAAGGTACCAGAACCAGTAGATGACTTCCACCCTGACATACATCAGCCTAACCAACACGCCCGGAAGGACAAAGATAAGAGTCAGCAGTAAAAGCTGTACTCCACCGGTGTGTTAAGTGCTAGTAACCTCTGACACCGAAGATTGAAACATCCTTACTGAGACCAGCGATGAAGATGATCATACACATGCTGTGAACCATGGAAGAAACTGTTTGTTGTTTGTATTTTCTTATTTGTAACCAGCATGTGCACATTGTATCTTGATTTCACAGGAAGCAATAATACAGGGCTGCCGTATTTCCCCACGACCCGAGAGACCACCAGACGCCCGAAGCCACACAGCCCCCCCCAGCACACACCCAACCGCCCAGAGCGACGGGACAGCAACCCACCACCACCACTATGTGATCAAGCTAATCAGAAGGGACCAGAGAGAATTAAATTCAGCCAATTGATGTTTTGAGGAAGCAGACATTGTTTCCATGCTAATATAATCTAAAAGAAAATTTCTAAACTGGTTAATACACAGATTGTTCTTCGCTTTCCAGTTCATGAGAATAGTTTTCTTTGCTATACATAACACTGTGAGGATCATGTGTGCTAAGCTAAATTCCACATTGATGTTGTCTAAGTCACCCAGTATGCACAGTGTGGGGCATGCAGGAATGGTACACTTTAGTCATGTTGATAGGTCCGCACAGACTTCAAGCCAGAACTTCTGGACAGGCGCACAAAACCACAAAGCGTGTGCATAATCATCAGGTGTGTTATCTGTGCAATGTGAGCAGATGTTTGAGTGTGTTAAACCCATCCTGAACATCCTTTGTCCTGTATAGTGTGTTCTATGAAGAATTTTGTATTGTATGAGCTGTAAATTAGGATTTCGAGTCATTCTGAAGGTGTTCAAACATATATGTGGCCAGAAGCTATGACTAGAACTGATGGATAAATCTGCCTCCCATTTTGAGGACGGTAGAGACATTGTGTCATCTATCTTAGACAATAATTTATATATTTTTGATAGTAGTTTTGGGGTGCAGATGCTTAGAAATTCTACTACCCTAATCGGGAGTTGTAAGTCTGGTTGGTGGAGGATATATTTCTTTTTTATTATAGACTTAAGTTGTTGATATTCTAGGAATTTATTGCTGCCTATCTCATGTTGTGATATGAGCTCATAAAATAAAATAAAATGTCCATTTTGGATTATATATATAATAAGAAAATACAAACAACAAACAGTTTCTTCCATGGTTCACAGCATGTGTATGATCATCTTCATCGCTGGTCTCAGTAAGGATGTTTCAATCTTCGGTGTCAGAGGTTACTAGCACTTAACACACCGGTGGAGTACAGCTTTTACTGCTGACTCTTATCTTTGTCCTTCCGGGCGTGTTGGTTAGGCTGATGTATGTCAGGGTGGAAGTCATCTACTGGTTCTGGTACCTTCTTACAGTGACTGGCATGAATCCAGGTTGCTCTCTCTGCAACTTTAACAGCTGTATGAGTGACCAGTAGCACCTGGAACGGGCCTTGCCAACGTTTGGACTTCCAATGTTTCCTGCGAAGTTCCTTCACCACCTGTCATCTGGTTGGAGTGGTGTGTTTTCTGTGGCTGGAAGGGCTGCTTTTACTGTCTGTGAAACTTGAGATAGAACAGTGGAAAGGTTTCGACAGTAAGACAACATAGCATCATCACAAACAGTTGTGGAAGGGAGGGGTCTGGTTACAGGTCCCAATCCCAGGTTAGGAGGTCTGCCAAATAAAATTTCAAATGGGCTGAGATTCACTTGAGCTCTGATTCTCATTCTCATGTAGGTAAGCACAATAGGTAATGTTTTTGTCCATGGCAGACCTGTTTCTTCACAACATTTGGCTAACTTGGACTTTAATGTACCATTTTCTCTTTCCACAGCACCTCCACTCTGTGGATGATAAGCACAATGTGTGCGCAAGGTTATTCCCAGGAATTTACCAACCTCAGTCAATGCAGTGTTTACAAAATGTGTGCCATTATCACTGCTGATCTTCTCTGGAATGCCCCATCTAGGAATGATTTCTGTTTAGCAGTGCTTTAGTCACTGCATTACTGTTTGCATGTTTTGCAGTGAAAACTTCAACCCATTTACTAAACACGTCCACTATTACTAGTGCATATTTCTTTCCTTCAGCTGGTGTGAGTTCAACAAAATCCATCATCAAATGTTCAAAAGGTTTCTCTGATGGAGGGTGTGGAACTTGCGATGTGTGTAATGCCTTTCCTACATTATGTGTGGCACAAACCATACATGACTGACAGTATTTTTGCGCATATGAACTGAACCCTTTTGTGAACCACTGAGCAGTGAGTGCATTCAGCATCCCCCCTTTTGACACATGGTCCAACCCATGTGTCAATTTTGAAAAATGAGGAAAAAAATGTTTAGGTAGACAGGGTTTACCATCAGGTCCCATCCAAACACCATCCATATAAGTTGCACCCACAGAGGACCAAATGCGTCCAGAGGACCAAATTTCATCTGCAGAGGCAAAGGTTTACAAAGCATGGAGATCTGTGAGGGAGTCTTCTGCCTGCAAAGAGAGCTGCATGTCAGAACTGCAGCTGCCTTTACCATGGATAAGAGCACCTAAGAGAGCTTCGAGAAAAGAGTAGTTAGGAATAAAGTTCCTGCAGTAAGATGTTATACCTAAGAATGACATAAGCTGTTTTTTAGTAACCGGTTTAGGAATGATCTGAACTGCAGCAACACGTTTAGGAGAAAGTGAGCGCCCATCCTTAGAAATCACATGACCCAAAAAGGTGACTTCGTCCTGTACAAACTGTAACTTAGAAAGGCTGGCTTTATGGCCATAAGAAGGAAGATGTTTCAACAGATTCACTGTCTTTTTCACACTGTTGTTTAGATGGACCACATAAAAGGATGTCATCCACATACTGCAAAAGAGCAGAGCCTGTGGTTGATTGAAGTTAATCCAGACTAGCTTTGAGGGCAGCATTGTAAATAGTGGGACTTTCACAGTACCCCTGGCATAACCGGGTAAAAGTCCAAGATCTCCCTTCAAACTAAAAAGCAAACCAAAATGGGCTATCAGGGTGCACTGGCGACAAGTCAACCACGGAGAAAAACTGTGCATCTGATGTAATTTGAGACAAAATAGTGTGTGGGTTGGGCACAGTAGGAGCATGTGGCTGAACTGCAGCATTCACCGCTTGGAGGTCCTGTACAAAACGCCATTCATCTGGCTGGCCAGCATCTTTAATCTTTTTAACAGGAAACAATGGAGTAACCACAGGTGAATTTTCAAAAGGAACAATAACGCCTGTTTTCTGAAAAGATTGAAAAACAGGTTTAATCCCTTTAATTGCTTCAGGCTTAAAAGGGTATTGTTTTTTACATGGACAAAAGTCTGATTTAGGGGTGACAATTACTGGTTCACAGCCTTTTATCAACCCCACATCATATTTGCTCTTAGCCCAAAGATCATTGGGCACTTCAGCCAACATGGGTATCGAAGACAAATCTGTTTCAGATAAAAAACATGCTTCAAAATGTGATTCTGTGGTAGGAATTAAGTCCACAGTTCTTTGACAATGCATTGTACTCAAAAATGTTTTTTTGTATGCTGACAATCGTTCAGAAAACATCAAATTTGGATCAGCAGGTGAAACGGTCCACTCCATTTCTTTCTGACATGTAGCAACAAACTCTCCCACACCTTGTCACTGCCAGTGTGTACGTTTGGCCAAGGAAATGTGAGGGCGAGTACCACAAACATTAAAAAAATCGAAGTGCTCTGGAGTGAGCGACACAGCCAATAAAGTAGGCGCACATATTTTTTCACTTCTTCTCATAGTCATTGTCAGGCCCCGAAGAAATGTGTGATGTGCAGTGCAAATCAGTAGGTTGCATGAAATCAGAAAGGGGTGAAACTAACGCTTTTGCTTCTTCCACTAGTTGTTGTGAAAAAGGAGAGCTGGGAAGTTTCCACTCATAAGCATATGTAAGTGCCGATGAATCAAACTGCACTGCTGTGAAAACTTTGTCAGGCTGTAACATAACCTTAACACCCTCTGGTGTAGAAGTTAAAATAATGCCTAATTTACACATGAGATCACAGCCCATCAGGTTAATGGGACACAACTCTGATAACAAAAATGAGTGTTTGAAGGAGAGCTCATCGGGAGTGACAACACGCAATGGGCATTGTCATTTTCTCCTTCACAACCTGGCCTGAGGCAGACATACAGTAAACGTGGTTTCCACTTAACTTTTGAGGACAATCAAACTCCCCTGACGTCACTACTGATGAACATAAGTTCCTATATTCTGAAAGAAATATCTTTGCTCTAGGACGGAAATAGCATGCAAAACTTTACTACGTGAATCACAGTCGGCAAGCGTTTCTTCACTACACAGAGCAGGAAAAATGTGTGAGTGTGTTTGTGCTATCACCCGTCAGTGGAGGCTCCGCTGCCGCGTGACGTCCAGAACCTGCCTCCCACCCTCAGTCAGCCTTTTGCCCAATTTCATCACTTTTCAGCTGTGGACAGTCCTTCTTCCAGTGTCCAGTCTGGCCACAGTAAAAACAAATATTCGGATCATAGCTCTGGCGTGGCCCATTTCGACCTCCTCTCCCACACGTCCACGTCTTCAACTTCGGCCTCGTCCTCTGTTTACACCAACTGCGTAATACATGGTCATGGCTGCCAAATGCAGCTCCTTTTCACACTTGTCCCTTTTGGTTGTCTTACGCGTCTCAACTTGGTTATGAGCATGGCAAACATATCGGCGAACGTCAGCCAAACGAGGACCCTCACACCATCCCACGTAAATGTTCTTTACTTCAGTGGCGACATCTGGCATGAGGCCTTTAATTATTGCATTGCATGCAATACTCTCCCATGGTCCTGATTCATTACCCAAATCCCTTGGTCTCTGATGACCGCTGTGCTTGCTGACTTCCTCAAGGATGCGGTGTACAAAATCATCAGTCCCTTCACCGGGTTTCTGTTTGCAGGTGTAAATGTGGGACATATTGATTTTGGTTGGAAATTGAGTGGTGATGGCTTGACACAGTCTTTGGATGGCTGCTTCATATTGAGCGTTATCATTATGTCCTCGTTCACTGTTGGTAGGTCGCAAATCCAGTTGTAGCATACTGGCCTCTATTTTGCAGAGGTCGGTCGGTTTGAACTTTTTTGCCAATGTGCGACGCAATTCAACCCCAGTCGGGCAGATTGTGCGCAGAAATCTCGCAACTCGTCAGCAAAATGGGGTCCAGAAATCTCTGGATCTGGTAAGCATTGTTATGCTTCCATGATGTCAGTCTCAGTCCAGGGTCGATAAACCAGTAATGGTCCAGTGGGAACTGCAACTTTAACCATAGGCATGGTTTGAATCTGGTTTTGTTTTTTCTCACGTTTAGATCTCTGAAGTCCAGATTGTGGGTAAAGGATTTTTGTCACTTGCGTTAAAAGTTCTTGGGCAGGTACGCTGGAGAACCAAACGTCTTCCTTTTCCTCATCATCAGACCTATGTAACTGATGTTGTGAGAATGATGGAATTTCTTCCCGAGGGAGGATGGAAGAAGTCCCTTCTTCCCGAGAGCCAGAGGCTTGTGGCAGGGCTGGCTGTTGTTGTTGCAGGCGTCGTGGAGGGCAGGAGTCCAGGTCTGGATCCGGCACAGCGAGAGCGCTCAGGGTGGGGTAAAGAGGTGCAGAAGGAGAAAAAGTGTTATCAGTGGAATATGGTGGTGGTTTAAAAGAAGATTCAGTCTTAATCAGAGCTGAATTATGTTTTCGTCCACATACTAAATTATTATCATCATTCCGTCATGGCATTTGTTTAACATTTTCCTTTCTTTCTCTTAATACACTTTATTTTTTCCAACATTCTATACCTTTCTTACTTCTTATTTAAACTTAATTTTCTTTTTTTTGCTTCATCTCTTTCTCATATTTGCAAAACTTTTCTTCTAATTTTCTTATTTCTAACATACTAAAAGAACCTTCAGGTGGAAAACCTCTGGACCATATTTCTTTTTCATTTCAACATGCTTAGGTCCCCCGGTAGGGTCAAAAGTCTGAGACCTACTGTTTCCCATTCTCAGACTTGGAATGGGGAAATATATTCCTTCACTCAAAGGACGTCTCCAATGAGGACCTTTAATCTGTACTCACACTTCTTCAGAGTACTTCACACTTCTTCGGACTGCTTCAAAAGTTTCACTTACCCATGAAATCTCTGTCTCACTAATGACACAACCGGGAAACCCTCTTTTATTCAAATAAAAACTAAAAAGCAGTCCTATCGTCTCAGACTATCATATTTAAAAAATGATCCCAGCGCTGGTATTCAGGAAAAGGACCTGCCAGTCCTCTCTCTCAGAAAAGGCCTTGGAGGTATGAGGCTGGAACAGCTACTTCAGTCCAGGCTGGCCATGCACTGCGGTCCGGTCCAGAGACACCAGTCGAGGGATCCTGTTCGTGACGCCAAAATTGTGGACATTGAAGGGCATGTTGAAGGTGTGAATGTCCGACCATAGTTGGTAAAAAGCGGGTAAGAAAAGGTTAAAATACCCGACTGTACACAATCAATAGCGGGAGCGGAGTTGTTCGGCTACAAGAAGGTGTGAAAGTCCGACCATGGTTTGTAAAACGCGGGTAAGACAAGGTGCGAATGCCCGACAATGTATGATCAAAAGAGGGAGCGGAGGTGTTCGGCTGCAAGGTCTGAATTTCCAACAATAATTTGTAAACACCGTTGAAGAAAAGCCTCGAAAGCCCGACTATACACCATCAAAAGCGGGAGCAGAGGTGTTCAGCTGCAAGAAGGTCTGAATGTCCACCAATAATTACTGAAAAATGGGTAAGAAAAGGTGTGAATGCCCAACTATACATCATAAAAAGCAGAAGTGGATGTGTTCGGCCACAAGAAGGTTTGAATGTCCGACCATAGTTTGTAAAAGGCGGGTAAGAAAAGGTTTGAATGCCCGAACATACACAATCAAAAGAGGGAGCGGAGGTGTTTCGCTGCAAGAAGGTGTGAATGTCCGAGCATAGTTTGTAAAAAGTCGGTAAGAAAAGGTTCGAATGCCAGAACATACACCATCAAAAGAGGGAGCGGAGGTGTTCCGCTGTAAGAAGGTGTGAATGTCCAACCATAGTTGGTAAAAAGCGGGTAAGAAAAGGTTAAAATACCCGACTGTACACAATCAATAGCGGGAGCGGAGTTGTTCGGCTACTAAAAGGTGTGAAAGTCCGACCATGGTTTGTAAAAAGCGGGTAATAAAAGGTTCGTATGCCCGAATATACACCATCAAAAGCGGAAGCGGAGGTGTTCGGCTGCAAGATATTGTGAACGTCCGACCAAAGTTTGTAAAAAGCAGTTAAGAAAAGGTTCGAATATCTAACTAAACATAATCAAAAGCGGGAGCAGAGCTGTTCGACTGGAAGTAGATGTGAATGTCAGATCATAATTTGCAAAAAGCTGATGAGAAAGGGTGAGAATGCCCGACTATACACCATCAAATGCGGTAGCGGAGTTGTTCGGCTGTGAGTAGGTGTGAATCTCCAACCATAATTATTGAAAAATGTGTTAGAAAAGGTAAAAATGCCGGTCCATACATAATCAAAATCGGGAGAGGTGGTGTTCAGCTGCAAGAAGGTCTAAATGTCCATCAATAATTGCTAGAAAACATGAAAGAAAAGGTTAAAATACCCGACTGTACACAATCAATAGCGGGAGCGGAGTTGTTCGGCTACTAAAAGGTGTGAAAGTCCGACCCTGGTTTGTAAAAGCGGGTAAGAAAAGGTTCGAATGCCCGAACATACACCATCAAAAGAGGGAGCGGAGGTGTTCCGCTGTAAGACGGTGTGAATGTCCGATCATAGTTGGTAAAAAGCGGGTAAGAAAAGGTTAAAATACCCGACTGTACACAATCAAAAGAGGGAGCGGAGTTGTTCAGCTAAGAGAAGGTGTGAAAGTCCGACCATGGTTTGTAAAAAGCGGGTAAGAAAAGGTTCGTATGCCCGAATATACACTATCAAAACCGGAAGCGTAGGTGTTCGGCTGCAAGAAGGTGTGAACGTCCGACCAAAGTTTGTAAAAAAGCAGTTAAGAAAAGGTTCGAATATCTAACCAAACATAATCAAAAGCGGGAGCAGAGCTGTTTGACTGCAAGTAGGTGTGACTGTCAGAGAATAATTTGCAAAAAGCTGATGAGAAAGGGTGAGAAATCCCGACTATACACCATCAAATGCGGTAGCGGAGTTGTTCGACTGTTAGTAGGTGTGATTCTCCAACCATAATTGCTGAAAAATGTGTTAGAAAAGGTAAGAATGCCGGTCCATACATCATCAAAAGCGGGAGAGGTGGTGTTCGGCTGCAAGTAGGTGTGAATGTCCATTAATAATTGCTTTAAAACATGAAAGAAAATTTTCGAATATCAAACCTTACATGATCATTAGCGGGAGAGGAGGTGTTCAGCTGCAAGAAGATGTGAATATCCACCCATAATTACTGAAAAATGGGTAGGAAAAGATGCGAATGTCCAACCATAAATCATCAAAAGCAGGAGTGGAGTTGTTCAGCTACAAGAAGGTATGAAAGTCCAACCATGGTTTGTAAAAAGCGGGTAAGAGAAGGTTCGAATACTGAAAAATGTGTTAGAAAAGGTAAGAATGCCGGACCATATATCATCAAAAGCGGGAGAGGTTGTGTTCGGCTGCAAGAAGGTGTGAATGTCCAGCCATAATTACTCACAAACGGGTAAGAAAAGGTACTATTGCCAGACCATATATGATCAAAACAGGGAGCGGAGGTGGTTCAGCTGCAAGAAGGTTTGAATGTCCGACTAAAGTTTGTAAAAAGCGGGTAAGACAAGGTGTGAATGCCCGACAATGTATGATCAAAAGAGGTGCGGAGGTTTACAGCTGCAAGAAGGTCTGAATATCCACCCATAATTACTGAAAAATGGGTAAGAAAAGGTGCGAAAGCCCAACCGCACATGATCATAAGTGGATGAGAAGGTGTTCGACTGCAAGTAGGTGTGAATGTAAGATCATAATTTGTAAAAAGCGGGTAAGAAAAGGTAAGAATGCCCAACCATAAATTATCAAAAGTGGCAGCAGAGTTTCGGCTGGTATTTATCAATGTCTAGATAGATTTCAACAAAAAACAACGTTGTACTTTGCAGTAAAAGAAAGTGCAAATCAAAAGTTTTAGGAATCCGAGAATAAGCTTATTTTCATGAGTTCTGCACGATTTCGGATTTTATGTATAAAATTAATTTCTTCACGCAAACTAAGTTAACACTGCTTTGTCCTTCATATGTACCCATTTCTACATATATTTCAAGCATAAACTTCCTCATATTACCCTGAATGAGAAAGAGCCACACTTGTGATTAAGCCATACCTCCCTTTTGAGGAGTTCTGCATGATTTGGGATTTTATCTATAAAATTAATTCCTTCACTCAAACTATGTTAAAACGGCTTTTACCTTCATATTTATCAATGTCTCGATAGATTTAAACAAAAAAACCACGTTGTACTTTTCAATAAAAGAAAGAGCCAATCAAAAGTTTTAGGAATCCGAGAATAAGCTTATTTTCATGAGTTCTGCACGATTTCGGATTTTATGTATAAAATGAATTCATTCACTCAAACCAAGTTAAAACTGCTTTTTCCTTCATATTTATCAATGTCTAGATCGACTTCAACAAAGAACAACATTGTATTTTGCAGTAGAAGAAAGAGCAAAACTGAAGGATCAGGAATCCGAGAATAAGCTTCTTTTCATACGTTCTGCATGATTTGGGATTTTATGTATAAAATGAATTCCTTCACTCAAACTAAGTTAACACTGCTTTGTCCTTCATATGTACCCATTTCTACATATATTTCAAGCATAAACTTCCTCATACTACCCTGAATGAGAAAGAACCACACTTGTGATTAAGCCATACGCCCCTTTTGAGGAGTTCTGCATGATTTGGGATTTTATCTATAAAATCAATTCCTTCACTCAAACTATGTTAAAACGGCTTTTACCTTCATATTTATCAATGTCTCGATAGATTTAAACAAAAAAACAACGTTGTTTAAATATTTCTAGACATGGTAAATATGAAGGACAAATCAGTTTTAACATAGTTTGAGTGAAGTAATGCATTTTATAAGCAAAATCCCAAATCATGCAGAACTCACGAAATGCTTTTTCTCACTTTTCACTGCTTTTTACAAACTTTGGTCGGACGTTCACACCTTCTTGCATCCGAACACCTCCGCTTCCGCTTTTGATGATGTATATTCGGGCATTCGAACCTTTTTTTACCCGCTTTTTACAAACCATTGTCGGACTTTCACACCTTCTTGCAGCCGAACACCACCTCTCCCGCTTTTAATGATGTATGGTCCAGTATTCTTACCTTTTCTAACACATTTTTCAGCAATTATGGTCGGACATTCACACCTACTCACAGCTGGACACCTCCGCTCTCGCTTTTGATTATACAATGAAGGGACATCGCTCCTTGTCTTACCAGCTTTTTACAAACTTTAGTCGAACATTCACACCTTCTTGCAGCTGAACACCTCCGCTCCCGCTTTTGATGATGTATAGTCGGGCTTTCGAGCCTTTTCTTACCCGGTTTTTACAAATTATGGTTGGACATTCAGACCTTGCAGCCGAACACCTCCGCTCTCTCTTTTGATCATACATTGTTGGGCATTCGCACCTTGTCTTACCCGCTTTTTACAAACTATAGTCAGACATTCACACCTTGCAGCTGAACCTCCGCTCCCTGTTTTGATCATGTATGGTCTGGTAATACTACCTTTTCTTCCCCCGTTTGTGAGTAATTATGGCTGGACATTCACACCTACTTGCAGTCGAACAGCTCTGCTCCCGCTTTTGATTATGTTTGGTTGGATATTCGAACCTTTTCTTAACTGCTTTTTACAAACCATGGTCGGACTTTCACACCTTCTTGTAGCCGAACAACTCCGCTCCCGCTATTGATTGTGTACAGTCGGGTATTTTAACCTTTTCTTACCCGCTTTTTACCAACTATGGTCGGACATTCACACCGTCTTACAGCGGAACACCTCCGCTCCCGCTTTTTATGGTGTATAGTCGGGCATTCGAACCTTTTCTTACCCGCTATTTACAAACTATGGTAGGACATACAAACCTTCGTGTATCCGAAAACCTCCGCTCTCTCTTTTGATCATACATTGTCGGACATTCGCACCTTTTCTTACCCGCTTTTTACAAACCATGGTCGGACTGTCACACCTTCTTGTAGCCGAACACATCCGCTCCCGCTATTGATTGTGTACAGTCGGGTATTTTAACCTTTTCTTACCCGCTTTTTACCAAGTATGGTTGGACATTCACACTTTCGTACAGCGGAACACCTCCGCTCCCTCTTTTGATGGTGTATGTTCGGGCATTCAAACCTTTTCTTACCCGCTTTTTCCAAACTATGGTCGGCTATTCACAGCTTCCTCTCCACCATACTTGTATGGTGGGATATTCACACCCACTTGCATCCGAAAACCTCCGCCCCAAATTTTGTTGATATTTAGTCGGACATTCGCACCTTACCCGCTTCTGGCAAACTATGGCCTTCTTGCAGCCAAACAACTCTGATCTCGCTTTTGATGATGTAAGGTTGGGCATTCAGACCTTGCTTCACCTGCTTTTCACCAAATATAGTCGGACATTCACACCTTCTTGCAGCCGAACACTTCCGCTCCACCTTTTAGTGTTCTATCACACCTTTTTTTTCACCGCATTTTATACATTATGGTTGGAAATTTTCAACCACTTTCATCCGAAGACCTCTCCTCCCGCTTTTGTTAATATATTTGAACTTTACTTTGACATTCAAACCTTCTTGCAGCTGAACCACCTCCGCTCCCTGTTTTGATCATATATGGTCTGGCAATACTACCTTTTCTTACCCGTTTGTGAGTAATTATGGCTGGACATTCACACCTACTCACAGCCGAACAACTCCGCTCCCGCATTTGATGGTGTATAGTCGGGCATTCTCACCCTTTCTCATCAGCTTTTTGCAAATTATGATCTGACATTCACACCTACTTGCAGTCGAACAGCTCTGCTCCCGCTTTTGATTATGTTTGGTTGGATATTCGAACCTTTTCTTAACTTCTTTTTACATATTTTGGTTGGACGTTCACACCTTCTTGTTGCCGAACACTTCCACTCCTGCTTTTGATGATGTATGGTTGGGCATTCACACCTTTTTTTGCCCATTTTTCAGGAATTATGGGTGGACATTCACACCTTGCAGCTGAACACCTCCTATCCCACTTATGATCATGTGCGGTTTGATTTTCGAAAAGTTTCTTTCATGTTTTCTAGCAATTATTGATGGACATGTAGACCTTCTTGCAGCTGAACACCTCCGCTCCCGCTTTTGATCATACATTGTCAGGCATTCGCACCTTGTCTTACCCACTTTTTACAAACTTTAGTCGAACAGTCACACCTTTTTGCAGCCGAACACCACCTCTACCGCTTTTGATGATGTATGGTCCAGCATTCTTACCTTTTCTAACACATTCTTCAGCAATTATGGTCGGACATTCACACCTACTCAGAGCCGAACACCTCCGCTCCCGCATTTGATGGTCTATAGTCGGGCATTCTACAGCGGAAAAGACTCATTCTTATGTTTGGTTAGATATTCGAACCTTTTCTTAACTGCTTTTTACAAACTTTGGTCGGACGTTCACAATATCTTGCAGCCGAACACCTCCGCTTCCGCTTTTGATGGTGTATATTCGGGCATACGAACCTTTTCTTACCCGCTTTTTACAAACCAAGGTCGGACTTTCACACCTTCTCTTAGCTGAACAACTCCGCTCCCTCTTTTGATGGTGTACAGTCGGGTAATTTAACCTTTTCTTACCCGCTTTTTACCATCTATGGTCGGACATTCACACCGTCTTACAGCGGAACACCTCCGCTCCCTCTTTTGATGATGTATGGTTAGGCAATCGCACCTTTTCTTACCCATTTTTCAGTAATTATGGGTAGACATTCACACCTTCTTGCAGCTGAACACCTCTTCTCCTGCTTATGATCATGTGCAGTTTGATATTTGAAAATTTTCTTTCATGTTTTCTAGCAATTATTGATGGACATTCAGACCGTCTTGAAGTTGAACACCTCCGCTCCCACTTTTGATGGTGTATAGTCGGGCTTTCGAGCCTTTTCTTCCCCGGTTTTTACAAATTATGGTTGGACATTCAAACCTTCTTGTAGCCGAACACATCCACTCCTGCTTTTGATGATGGGTATTCAAACCTACTTGTTGCCCGCTTTTTATTAATTATGGGTGGACATACACACCTTGTCGCAGCCAAACACCTCCGCTCCCTGTTTTGATCATGTATGATTGGACATTCGCACCTTTTCTCACCCGCTTTTTACTATGGTCGGCCATTCACAGCTTCCTCTCCACCATACTTGTATGGTGGAATATTCACACCCACTTGCATCCGAAGACCTCCGCCCCCACTTTTGTTGATATTTAGCCGGTCATTCGCAGCTTACCCGCTTTTGGCAAACTATGGCCTTCTTGCAGCCAAACACCTCTGATCTCGTTTTTGATGATGTAAGGTTGGGCATTCAGACCTTGCTTCACCTGCTTTTCACCAAATATAGTCGAACAGTCACACCTTCTTGCAGCCGAACACTTCTGCTCCACCTTTTAGTGTTCTATGGGGTATTCACACCTTTTTTTTCATCGCATTTTATTGATTATGGTTGGAAATTCTCACCCACTCTTATCCGAAGACCTCTCCTCCTGCTTTTGTTAATATATAGTCGAGCATTCAAACCTTTTCTTACCCGCTTTTTACAAATTATGGTTGAACATTCACACCTACTTGCAGCCGAACACCTCCGCTCCCGCTTTTGATGGTGTATAGTCGGGCTTTCGAGCCTTTTCTTCCCCGGTTTTTACAAATTATGGTTGTACATTCAGACCTTGCAGCCGAAAACCTCCGCTCCCTCATTTGATCATACATTGTCAGGCATTCGCACCTTGTCTTACCCGCTTTTTATAAACTTTAGTCAGATATTCACACCTTGCAGCTGAACCACCTCCGCTCCCTGTTTTGATAATGTATGGTCTGGCAATACTACCTTTTCTTACCGGTTTGTGAGTAATTATGGCTGTATATTCACACCTACTTGCAGCCGAACACCACTTTTCCCGCTTTTGATGATGTATGGTCCGGCATTCTAGTCTTTTCTAACACATTTTTCAGCAATTATGGTTTGACATTCACACCTACTCACAGCCGAACACTTCCGCTCCCGCATTTGATGGTGTATAGCCGGGCATTCTCACCCTTTCTCATCAGCTTTTTGCAAATTATGATCTGACATTCACACCTACTTGCAGTCGAACAGCTCTGCTCCCGCTTTTGATTATGTTTGGTTGGATATTCGAAACTTTTCTTCACTGCTTTTTACAAACTTTGGTCGGACGTTCACACCTTCTTGTAGCCGAACACATCCACTCCTGCTTTTGATGATGGGTATTCAAACCTACTTGTTGCCCGCTTTTCATTAATTATGGGTGGACATACACACCTTGTCGCAGCCAAACACCTCCGCTCCCTGTTAGGATCATGTATGGTTGGGCATTCGTACCTTTTCTTACCCATTTTGCAGTAATTATGGGTGGACATTCACACCTTCTTGCATTTGAACACCTCCTCTCCCGCTTATGATCATGTGCGGTTTGATATTCGAAAATTCTCTTCCATGTTTTCTAGCAATTATTGATGGACATTCAGACCTTCTTGCAGCTGAACACCTCCGCTCCAGCTGTTGATGGTGTATAGTCGGGCTTTCGAGCCTTTTCTTCCCAGATTTTTACAAAATATGGATGGACATTCAGACCTTGTTTCAGCCGAAAACCTCCTCTCCCTCTTTTGATCATACATTGTCGGGCATTCACACCTTTTCTTACCCGCTTTTTACAAACCATGGTCGGACTTTCACACCTTTTAGTAGCGGAACAACTCTGCTCCCGCTATTGATTGTGTACAATCGGGTATTTTAACCTTTTCTTACCTGCTTTTTGCCAACTATGGTCGGACATTCACACCTTCTTACAGCTGAACACCTCCGCTCCCTCCTTTGATGGTGTATGTTCGGGCATTCGAACCTTTTCTTACCCGCTTTTTACAAACTATGGTCAGACATTCACACCTTCTTGCAGCCGAACACCTCCGCTCCCGCTTTTGATGGTGTATAGTCGGGCTTTCGAGCCTTTTCTTCCCCGGTTTTTACAAATTATGGTTGGACATTCAGACCTTGCAGCCGAAAACCTCCGCTCCCTCTTTTGATCATACATTGTCATGCATTCGCACCTACTTGCAGCCGAATACTTCCGCTCCACCTTTTAGTGATGTATGGTTGGCATTTGCACCTTTTCTTACCCTTTCTTACCCTACTGATTGCTTAAGATGAAGTTGTTTTTTCTCAAACTACAACATTTTTTTAATTGTTGAAACTTGATTTGAAGTGGATAAATAAGGAGGACAAACAGTTTTAAGTCAGGCTGATAGAAGGAATTAATTTTATAGCAAAATCTGTATTTCGTCATATGTCGAGAGATGCTTATTGCTGAAGAAGTTCTTTCTCATTCTAGAAAGTACAACGTTGTTTATCGTTGAAACTTGATTAGACATGAATAAATATGAAGTACAAAGCAGTCTTAACTTGGTTAGAGTTAAGGAATTCGTTTTATAGGAGAATCCGAATTCGTGCATAACTCGTAAAATAGAGCTTATTTTCGGATTCCTGAAGAATGAGTCTGGTTCTTTCTCATAATACAAAGTTTGTTGTTTATTGTTGAAACTTCATCAGAAGTGAAGAAATAAATGAATGCCTATCAACAAATGTGGGATCTAAACTCTAGTGCTTCCTCTAAAATAATTTCCTTTCTCAATTCAGAAATGTGTGTGTGTAAGTCACAACACCCGTGACACCAAAACTCAAAGGACGTCTCCAATGAGGACCTTTAATCTGTACTCACACTTCTTCGGAGTACTTCACACTTCTTCGGACTGCTTCAAAAGTTTCACTTACCCATGAAATCTCTGTCTCACTGATGACACAACCGGGAAACACTCTTTTATTCAAATAAAAACTAAAAAGCAGTCCTATCGTCTCAGACTATCATATTTCAAAAATGATCCCAGCGCTGGTATTCAAGAAAAGGACCTGCCAGTCCTCTCTCTCAGAAAAGGCCTTGGAGGTATGAGGCTGGAACAGCTACTTCAGTCCAGGCTGGCCATGCACTGCGATCCGGTCCAGAGACACCAGTCGAGGGATCCTGTTCGTGACGCCAAAATTGTGGTGGAAATTTAGTAACGCACAGAGTCAGTTATTTTCTTCTGAGGAGATAAGAGGCTTTAATAATAATATCTTGAAAGAGAGAACAACACAGTACAGAATACAGAGTTGCTCTGACCACTGAAGCAAAAACACACAGTTATATTGCCCGCTCATCACGTCATCTGTCTTTGGTTGATAGTTGATTGTTCTTCTAACTTTCCTCCCCAACCATCAGTTTAGGTTACCCAAAAGGAGTGTATTGCTCCATCACAAGTATGCTTCTTTCACATACAGGGTAATATGAAGAATTTTATGCCTGAAACCTATTTAGACATGCAAAAATATGAAGGACAAAGCAGTTTTAACTTGGTTTGAGTGAAGGAATTCATTTTATATCAAAATCCGGAATTGTGCATTATGGCAGCAGAATTGTAGTCTGAATACCTTTATGCCAAACAGATTTGCTTTGCCAAGGGAAGTTTTATAAATGTTTATTGTTTATGTTTACAATATATAAACTAGCAGAATAATTAATTCATCCTCCTGGTCCCTCCCACCCCGGAGAGGGCAGCCAGAGACTGGCTGCAATAGGCATCCCCGCTACCTGGGACCCAACACAGGGCAGGAGGGCCTGATGTCCACCAGGCTCGGGGCCTGCAGTCACCATATTCCGGGAGCTACTGTACCCCCAGAAGGAACCCATCCCGCCCCACCCCACTCAACCCAACCCCATCCCGGAGGACAAACAAACAACAACAAAAATCAAACAAACAAACAAACAAATCACCCGGTCACACCAGTCGCAGCAGCGAGACCCACCATCACCCTGGCCCCCCCCAACAGGGGAAAAGCACACCCCCACACAGACCCCCTCCCCCTCACCGCACGCCCCAACACCCTAAAAAAAATAACCACCTGCGGACACCTTGGAGTTCCCAGAGCAACAAGGCCGGCACCAGGATCTGCACCAACCCACGCATATTGTGGCATGTCCAGGGCAACCCAGACCCCCCAGGCACAGGCAGGGCCCCGCCCCGGGCGCAAGGCAGCGGCAAGCCACCAGGTCCAGGCCCAGCTCCACCACCCACGCCAGAGCGGCCCGGTCACCCGGTACAGAGCCAGCAGCCACCACCCCAAGGCCCCTAAAGGACCCCGCCCCACACCGCAAGACAGCCCCACCCGCAAGCCCCCAAAACTGCCCTCCAAGCCCGACACACAGTCCCCCCCAGCAATGACCAACCCGGTCCCCACGACCCGAGAGACCACCAGACGCCCGAAGCCACACAGCCCCCCCCAGCACACACCCAACCGCCCAGAGCGACGGGACAGCAACCCACCACCAACACTATGTGATCAAGCTAATCAGAGGGGACCAGAGAGAATTAAATTCAGCCAATTGATGTTTTGAGGAGGTAGACATTGTTTCCATGCTAATATAATCTAAAAGAAAATTTCTAAACTGGTTAATACACAGATTGTTCTTCGCTTTCCAGTTCATGAGAATAGTTTTCTTTGCTATACATAACACTGTGAGGATCATGTGTGCTAAGCTAAATTCCACGTTGATGTTGTCTAAGTCACCCAGTATGCACAGTGTGGGGCATGCAGGAATGCTACACTTTAGCCATGTTGATAGGTCCGCACAGACTTCAAGCCAGAACTTCTGGACAGGCGCACAAAACCACAAAGCGTGTGCATAATCATCAGGTGTGTTATCTGTGCAATGTGAGCAGATGTTTGAGTGTGTTAGACCCATCCTGAACATCCTTTGTCCTGTATAGTGTGTTCTATGAAGAATTTTGTATTGTATGAGCTGTAAATTAGGATTTTGAGTCATTCTGAAGGTGTTCAAACATATTTGTGGCCAGAAGCTATGACTAGAACTGATGGATAAATCTGCCTCCCATTTTGAGGACGGTAGAGACATTGTGTCATCTATCTTAGACAATAATTTATATATTTTTGATAGTAGTTTTGGGGTGCAGATGCTTAGAAATTCTGCTACCCTAATCGGGAGTTGTAAGTCTGGTTGGTGGAGGATATATTTCTTTGTTATTATAGACTTAAGTTGTTGATATTCTAGGAATTTATTGCTGCCTATCTCATGTTGTGATATGAGCTCATCAAATGAAATAAAATGTCCATTTTGGATTATATGTTACAGATGTTTGATTCCTTTGATCTTCCACAGAGTAAAGTTTAGCATTTTTTTGTTTTGCAGGATGTCAGGATTGTTCCAGATGGGTGTAAGCTTACACGGGACAAGTGAAGACTTTGTTATTTTAAGAAATTCCCACCAGGCTGTCAGAGAGGTGCTGATGTTAATGCTTTTGAAACATTTGTGATTTTTTACGTTTTGACTAATAAGTGGCAGGTCAGAGATTTCCAGATTATCACACAATGCTTGTTCTATATTTATCCATGTTCATCTATTGGGCTAGGTTTAAACCATTTTGATATATACCGTAACCTATTGGCTAAGGAATAGTGCTGAAAATTAGGTAAATCTAATCCACCACTGTCCTTGGTCTTCTGTAGGGTTTTTAAACTAATACGTGGTGGTTTGTTTTTCCACGGAAATTTGGAGATGCATGAATCTAGTGACTTAAACCAAGTAGCAGGTTGGTTTTATTGGGATCATTGAGAACAAATAGTTAACTTTTGGTAGTATCATCATTTTAATGGTTGTAACTCTCCCCATAAGTGATATAGGTAAGGACTTCCAACGAGAGAGATTGTCCTCTACTGTCTTTAATAATTGCACATAAATTAGCTTTGTTAGCTCTGAGAGCCTGGAGGAAATGTTTATGCCTAAATATCTAATATTTCCTGACTGTAAAGTGATCGCAGGTATATTCTGGACCCTACAGTTAATGGGCAGAACTGTGGTCTTAGACCAATTGATAGAGTAGTCAGAAAGTGCTGAGAATTTATTTATGAGTGTGATCGTGAGTGAGAGACGTCTGTGAGTTCTGAAGGAAAAGTAATACATCATCAGCATAAAGACTTATTTTATGCTCAATATTTTGGGGTTGGATGTCTTTAATATTTCTATCTTGTCTGATAGCAGCTGCTAAAGGTTTGATGAAAATAGCAAAAGGTGAGGGAGAAAGTGAGCAACCCTGTCTTGTACTTCTCTGCAGACTGAAGCTTGGAGAAGTTTGATCATTTGTCCTGACACTTGCATTTGGGGAGTCAGTTATTTTCTTGTGAGGAGATAAGAGACTTTAATAATAATATCTTGCAAGAGAGAACAACACAGTACAGAATACAGAGTTGCTCTGACCACTGAAGCAAAAACACACAGTTATATTGCCCGCTCATCACGTCATCTGTTTTTGGGTATAATTGATTGTTCTTCTAACTTTCCTCCCCAACCATCAGTTGAGGTTACCCAGACACACTCGTAAATACCAGCCTAACCCTGTCCCCCCTAAAGTGCAGCTATCTCATTATAACAAGCCCACCATTGTAAAGAGGAATTTAAGAAAACAGGGCAGGGTGGTACCTTGCAGCTTGGTCATTTGCAGGTTATACACAGTAACACTCAATACAATGCATATAAGAATTATTTTCCATTACATTCCTCCCTTTTGATTATAATAATACCATTATATTAATCAACCCAAAAGAAACAAGGAAAATAATAACTTTATCTGTAAAACATCAGCCTGCATTTGCACACAACGTGAGTTTAAAATGCAGGCATCATAGTAATAAAGGGTCCAATGATAAACAATCAAAACATGAACAATTAAACATGATTATCTTCATCCCTCTCTAAGTCAGCGTCACTAGAGGAAAAATTTTGAAAGCAAAAAAGTTATTTGAGTCATTTGGTCTTTTTCACACTGTTGTTTAGATGGACTACATAAAATGATGTCATCCACATACTGCAAAATAGCAGAGCCTGTGGTTGATTGAAGTTAATCCAGACTAGCTTTGAGGGCAGCATTGTAAATAGTGGGACTTTCACAGTACCCCTGGCATAACCGGGTAAAAGTCCAAGATCTCCCTTCAAACTAAAAAGCAAACCAAAATGGGCTATCAGGGTGCACTGGCGACAAGTCAACCACTGAGAAAAACTGTGCATCTGATGTAATTTGAGACAAAATAGTGTGTGGGTTGGGCACAGTAGGAGCATGTGGCTGAACTGCAGCATTCACCGCTTGGAGGTCCTGTACAAAACGCCATTCATCTGGCTGGCCAGCATCTTTAATCTTTTTAACAGGAAACAATGGAGTAAGCACAGGTGAATTTTCAAAAGGAACAATAATGCCTGTTTTCTGAAAAGATTGAAAAACAGGTTTAATCCCTTTAATTGCTTCAGGCTTAAAAGGGTATTGTTTTTTACATGGACAAAAGTCTGATTTAGGGGTGACAATTACTGGTTCACAGCCTTTTATCAACCCCACATCATATTTGCTCTTAGCCCAAAGATCATTGGGCACTTCAGCCAACATGGGTATCGAAGACAAATCTGTTTCAGATAAAAAACATGCTTCAAAATGTGATTCTGTGGTAGGAATTAAGTCCACAGTTCTTTGACAATGTATTGTACTCAAAAATGTTTTTTTGTATGCTGACAATCGTTCAGAAAACATCAAATTTGGATCAGCAGGTGAAACAGTCCACTCCATTTATTTCTGACATGTAGCAACAAACTCTCCCACACCTTGTCACTGCCAGTGTGTACGTTTGGCCAAGGAAATGTGAGGGCGAGTACCACAAACATTAAAAAAATCGAAGTGCTCTGGAGTGAGCGACACAGCCAATAAAGTAGGCGCACATATTTTTTCACTTCTTCTCATAGTCATTGTCAGGCCCCAAAGAAATGTGTGATGTGCAGTGCAAATCAGTAGGTTGCATGAAATCAGAAAGGGGTGAAACTAACGCTTTTGCTTCTTCCACTAGTTGTTGTGAAAAAGGAGAGCTGGGAAGTTTCCACTCATAAGCATATGTAAGTGCCGATGAATCAAACTGCACTGCTGTGAAAACTTTGTCAGGCTGTAACATAACCTTAACACCCTCTGGTGTAGAAGTTAAAATAATGCCTAATTTACACATGAGATCACAGCCCATCAGGTTAATGGGACACAACTCTGATAACAAAAATGAGTGTTTGAAGGAGAGCTCATCGGGAGTGACAACACGCAATGGGCATTGTCATTTTCTCCTTCACAACCTGGCCTGATGCAGACATACAGTAAACGTGGTTTCCACTTAACTTTGGAGGACAATCAAACTCCCCTGACGTCACTACTGATGAACATAAGTTCCTATATTCTGAGAGAAATATCTTTGCTCTAGGACGGAAATAGCATGCAAAACTTTACTACGTGAATCACAGTCGGCAAGCGTTGCTTCACTACACAGAGCAGGAAAAATGTGTGAGTGTGTTTGTGCTATCACCCATTAGTGGAGGCTCCGCTGCCGCGTGACGTCCGGAACCTGCCTCCCACCCTCAGTCAGCCTTTTGCCCAATTTCATCACTTTTTAGCTGTGGACAGTCCTTCTTCCAGTGTCCAGTCTGGCCACAGTAAAAACAAATATTCGGATCATAGCTCTGGCGTGGCTCCTCTCCCACACGTCCACGTCTTCGACTTCGGCCTCGTCCTCTGTTTACACCAACTGCGTAATACATGGTCATGGTTGCCACATGCATCTCCTTTTCACACTTGTCCCTTTTGGTTGTCTTACGCGTCTCAACTTGGTTCTGAGCATGGCGAGCATATCGGCGAACGTCAGCCAAACGAGGACCCTCACACCATCCCACGTAAATGTTCTTTACTTCAGTGGCGACATCTATATAATATTGTCTGGGTCCCGTTAAAACATGTATTTTTCCCATCTAATTCCTTGTTTGCTTTAAAACAAGTATTCCCCATTTTCTATCCCTTCAGTAGCCAACCAGTTTGTATGGAGTACACTGGAGCAACTTGACTGATCAGTAAAACACTGCTTTTGTTGTCACCGCAAGGCTTCCCCCGTCGGTTGTTTCACTGAGACACTACTGAGTAACTACAACTCAACACAGTTTATACACATAACATTCATATACATACTAACAAACAAACAAACAATAATTTATCGCAATTTTCTCATCTCTGTTTGAACGTACACCCAGGTAAATATTCCTGTAGTCTTCTCATACCGACTATGGACCCATTCATTGTTTAACTTCACTGTTTTGCAAATCCTAATTGAATATTACACATTGACATTGAACTTTACTGGATAAGCAGGTCTTCATTGCATTCAGCAGCCTATATGTGAGCATCTATGTGTAAGCTGTTCTTCTTTGCATTTATCAGCAGCAAGCAATTCTTCACTGCACATGCATATGTAAATAGTAAAACAATTCCAATGTGTTAGCGAAACCTTCTATATCACAGTGGTTTCTAAGATCTATTTTAAGTTCTTTGCCATCAGTGAGATGACATAGTTTACAAAGTGTGTCAAATTATCACTGAAGATCTTTTCAGGAATTTCAAATCTAGAAATGAGTTATTTTACGCGTGATTTTGCTACTGAGAGTGCATCTGCTTGTGCACATGGAAATATTTCAGACCATTTGGTAAAAACCTCTGTTGTCACTGAGCAGAATCGTTTCCCTTAACATTAATTTAGTTCAATGAAATCTACACAATAATGAAATAATGAAATACAAACAAATATGTTGAAAAAGATACACTGGCTTAGGGAATTATCTTCGTTTTGGTCTTAGATTGCCCTGTGGAATGTATTTTGCACATATTTGACCTGCTAGACAAAACTTTATTCATTTATTTATTCTAAAAAAAAAATTCAATAATTAGTAAAACCATATGCTGTAAAAACCTTGTTCATTATTGCTTCCATCCCTCCTGTTGAGACATGACATGGTCCGTGGCTCAATACTGCAGCATATTTAAACAAATTCTTTGGCAGTATGGTTTTCCTTCCGGTCATTCATACGAGTCTATTGTAGATGGCAATTGAATAACATCTAATAATGCTAAAATATTTGTAGTTTATACATTTAGCTGTGGATGTCAACATACCTGTTTTTCCAATGCTGTGTTAACACATGTACAGTTGAGAAGGCATACTGACTGTCAGTGTAAACGTTAACAACCTTTTTGTTATTTAATTTACAAGCTTCAGTTAAAGCTACCAATTCGACTGCTTGAACAGAGTAATTTTTTGGTAGTTGGTGTTTTAAGAAAACTTCAGTTTCTGTTACTACTGCAAATCCTGTAGCATTTGTGCCATCAGGGTTTTTTGCTTGACCTGTTGAATAAATATAGTTATTTCTGCATTTTCATAACGTATATCAGTTAAGTCTGGCCTGGGTAAAACACTGATGGTTATTTCTGACATGCAATCATGAGGCTTTCCATCTGTGGGGTAGGTAGCAGTGTGGATGGATTAAGTGTAGCACATCTCTCGACAACAAGGTGTGGCTGTGAAAGAAGAACTGTTATGTAGGAGAGATGTCTGGTAAAGATATTTTGTTAAGTAACCATATCACAGCCACTGCATGAGGTACCTTAAGTGTTAATGGGTGAAATAACACCATTATTGTTGATGCCTGCACTGCCAATGGCTTCTGGCCATTGATTCAAAAGTACGATCTCGTCCCTGTTTCCCCCTTTCAGTGGACACTTGCCCCTAATTACCGCAATTCAGCAGGGGGTCTTTCATTAGGAGTACTGGACTCCCCCGTGCACGGTTTCAGCTCCGACCCTGGAAAGCGGAAAAAACGTTGAGATCTGGTTTGAGGACCCAATTGTTGAGAAAAGTCTCTCAATGAGACTCAGAGTTGCTGGAGTCAGTTAATGCAAATATTTAATCTTGCAGCAAGTTCAAGAATGTGTGTGTGAATGGGTGTATGTGTGCGAACGTGTGTGAGTTTGTGTATGTGAGAGTTTAATGAACCTGTTATCCACAGGCAGGTCTTAACTAGTATGGCACAGGTCCAGCCTGTCTCATCTTTTTTGGAAGGTCCAGCGCTCGGCCGTAACCCTTCTGTCTGTTTGGACTCTCACATACATTCGGTTAATCATAGAAAAACGAGAACAAAACTTTTTAGCCCCTTAAATTCATAAAACAGACATGGTGCAGTTATTTCCATTCTAGAAAATAAGAGTAATCACCACCATTCCTATAAATTCTGGATATTCTAACAATCTGAATCTTTTTTAAATGTTCGATGAAGCCCTTTGCTGTTCTGTTTAGAGACTCAGCTGATCATAAACCAAGTTTTGCTCTTGAACCAAGCTTCTAAACTCTTCACCTTTTTCATTTCTCAGTTAGTATTCACTTTAAAACTGATTAAAAGAAAAATTAAATGAATGCCTATCAACAAATGTGGGATCTAAACTCTAGTGCTTTCTCTAAAATAATTTCCTTTCTCAATTCAGAAATGTGTGTGTGTAAGTCACAACACCCGTGACACCAAAACAGCTTTCTTTTCTCTCTTTTCTCTACACTCTGCACTGTGAGCACACACACCAAATCAGAAAGGCTTTTTTCTCTCTTTTCTACATTATGGACTGTGGGGACACAAAACCGCTCTCTCTCTTTTTTTTTTTGATTGTGTGCCAGGGCGTTGTCTCACGTATTAGATTATGCTTAAGATACGAATGGGTTTATCAGTCACATCAGAATCCATACATACTGATCCTCCCGTAATAAAATGGTCGGATCTTATCAAACACACTTTGTTTCTTGTGACAAGTCAGCGAAACAGCGTATACACGTCAAGACACTGAATCAAGTTTGCCACAAGAACTCATAAGTTTGGCAGTATTGCTCTGCCGTCAGCAATCATACACCCATTTTATTTTCATGAGACATGTGCAGGCACCTGTTCATCTACTGTTCTATCACTATGAATTAGTTTATCTATTATCAATAAGGATACTTCTACAACTACTATCAAAGTATGTCCGGACTTCTTATGTTGTCAGTTGCTATATATGAATAAGTGGGTTGCTACTGAAAAGCATTAAGCATGTCACACAGCCCAAACATATAACATTTCAGGACACTTACACAACACATTCAAATCAAACAGTCAGACAACATACAAGAACATATACCCCAGCCGGCATTGCTCCCTGCCTATTTTCCTACAACTCACTATGTGTGCGCACACCTTTATTCACAAACTCTTCAACTTATACTCTTTTACCGAAGCTGCTACAGCTCGATTGGCCAAATACCCTTAGATCCTATTTCGGTGAATTTGACATCTGCCTTGTATGTAACAGATTAGCGGTTTAGCAGTTTTAATTTAGTTTGAGTGAAGGAATTCATTTTATAGCAAAATCCGAAATCGTGAAGAACTCATGAAAGTAAGCTTATTCTCGGATTCCTGAAACTTTAGATTTGCTCTTTCTTTTACTGCAAAGTACAACGTTGAGCAGCACTAATGAGTTGTTTCTATTTTTGGCAGGCTTTACCTTTGCGGATGAAGCCCTTTCTGTCTGTGCAAAAGAAATCTTGTTACTGTGCAGAGTGACTTCTCTGACTAGAGTCGCCTTACTTGTTGCGACTGTGCCGATGTTCGAAGCTGGAGTGCAAAGTTGTTGCTTGAATGGTGCTCGCTGGAGCGTGTGGTAGTGTAAAGTTATACCATTTAAAAGGGCTGAAGAGTGCTCAGTGCAGCGGGTGGGCGGAGGTGCAAAGTGACACTATGGCCATAAAAAGAACACCGCTACAAGTGCGCATTGTGCCAGGAAGGGCCCTCGGACGTGAACCAGTGGACAGTTATCGCTTCTCGGCCTTTTGGCTAAGATCAAGTGTAGTATCTGTTCTTATCAGTTTAATGTCTGATATGTCCTCTATGCGAGACTACATATTAAATGGATTTTTATCAATAGGAGTTGAAAAAGGAGCTTGCTCCGTTCACTCCAAGCATCGACCCGGTACTGCAGTGCCGCTGGGAACGGTGCGCTCTCCTCTGCTCTTGTGAAAAAGCAAACAGCGGTGCAGGATGGAAGTTTCTTTAATCTGCTGAGAAAAGAGAGTGAATGCGAAGCAGACTTTAACACGGCTCTGGGAGCGAGCCGAGTGCGGGCTAACCAGGAGAATTGCTTGAAAGAAACGCGACACCGAATGAGCGGTCAGAACAAAGCCTCAATACGGTGTTCCTGTGGTGTTTTTATAAAATGCGGTGTAAAAAAAGGTGTGAATGCCCCATAGAAAACTAAAAGGTGGAGCGGAAGTGTTCGGCTGCAAGAAGGTGTGAATGTCCGACTATATTTGGTGAAAAGCAGGTGAAGCAAGGTCTGAATGCCCAACCTTACATCATCAAAAGCGAGATCAGAGGTTTTTGGCTGCAAGAAGGCCATAGTTTGCCAAAAGCGGGTAAGGTGCGAATGATCGGCTAAATATCAACAAAAGTGGGGGCGGAGGTCTTCGGATGCAAGTGGGTGTGAATATCCCACCATACAAGTATGGTGGAGAGGAAGCTGTGAATGGCCGACCATAGTTTGCAAAAAGCGGGTGAGAAAAGGTGCGAATGTCCAACCATACATGATCAAAACAGGGAGCGAATGGAAAGCTATAGGCCGATCACGTTGCTCTGTGTGGACTACAAAATTGTGGCTCGAGTCCTAGTTGGTCGTCTTCGGAAGGCTCTACCTCATGTAATCCATGAGGATCAGACGTGTGGGGTGGAGGGAAGGCTAATACAGTGGAATCTGGGATTGGTGAGGGACTGTATTCATTGGGTGGAGGAGCGGGGGATCAATATGAGTTTGGTGGGGTTAGATATGGAGAAAGCGTTTGACAGGGTGAACCACAGGTTTCTTTTTGCAGTTTTGGAGAGGATGGGATTTGGGCCCCGTTTTATAGAGTGGTTGGAGATCATGTACAAGGGGGTGGGGAGCAGAGTTATGGTGAACGGGCACTTGGGTACAGTGGTGGCACAGAGAACTGGGGTGAGGCAGGGATGCCCACTCTCCCCGCTGCTCTTTGTGGCTTACATGGAGCCGCTGGGTTCGGTGGTGCGGGGGGACCCGGGTGTGGTGGGTCTGCACCTTCCTGGAGCAGGTCCGGACAAGTTGACAGTGATGCAGTATGCGGATGACATGACCTTTTTTTTGACAACAGAGAGGTCGGTCACACGGCTGTTGAAAGTGGTGGAGAGTTTTTCAATAGTGTCGGGGGCCAAGGTGAACTTAGGGAAGTCCACCATTAAGTTTTTTGGACCATGGGCTGGTAGGGTGGGAGGCCTAGCTGGTCTGCCCCAGTGCCAGGGCCCAGTGAGAGTCCTGGGGGTAGAGTTTCAGGGAGAAGGGAGTGCAGCATTAAATTGGGGAAGGCGTCTGGCTGCAGCCCGTTCGCGGATGGGGCTGTGGAAATCCCGGCAACTTTCCTTAAGTGGTAGAGTGCTGGTTTTGAAGGCTGATTTTTTGCCATTTTTGGTATACCTAGCGTATGTTTTTCCTTTACCTCCTCAATATAGGAGAAGTTTCATGAGAGATGTTTTTTCCTTTGTATGGGGGGGGTATGAATATGTGAGAAGGGAGTGGATGTACCAGGAAGTTCGGATGGGAGGGAGGGGTGTGCCGGACATCCCACTTAAGTTGGATGTGGTTTTCTTTTCCTTTTTGTGCAGGTCTGTGCAACAGACAAGTGGCCATCATTTTCAGGCACTTTTGCTGTTTTGGTTGTCATTCCCCTTCAGGAGATTGGTATCCTGGGACAATAGAAGGCCAAAGGGGGATGTCTTACCCCCGTATTATAGGCAGGTGGTATGCTGGGGGAAAAAGCACCCAGAGTGTCAGGAGGGGGACCTGTGCTTCAGTCACCGGCGCCTGTACAGGGCTCTGGTGGAAAAAAGGGGGCTGGTGGGGGTGTATGGGGTGGGGCAACAAGGGTGGGTTTTCACACAGCAGAAAGGTCTCACAAACAGGGCGAGGGATATAAATTGGCTCGCCTTACACAGGAGGTTGCCAGTCAGGGAAGTTTTAAATAGACACGGGTTGACACGGGGGAGTTTGTGCCCAAGGGAGGGGTGTGGGGCTGATGAGACAATTGAGCATGTGTTTTGGGAATGTGGGTTTGCAACATAAGTGTGGGTTGAGTTGGTTCTTTTTTTTCCAAGATTGGGGTCTTTAAAGTATGACATGATAATGCTGGGCTTGGGTTTAAGGGGGAAAGGTAGGGAGGGTTTTCTGTTATGGTTGGTTCTGTCTATGGGAAAGGTGGCGCTGTGGGATGCAAGGACGGCGTTGATTAAAAACAATGTGGACTGGCAGGTGGGAAGGGTGGTGGCAAGGGTGAGGGCAGAGATTGGATGCATGAGAAGAATGGAGGAGGAAAAGTACGGGTATCACGCTGCAAGAGAGCGATGGAAGACTTTATTTTCATGAGCGGGTAGTGTTTCTTTGTGGTTGTTTCTTATGTTTGTATGGTTTTTGTGTCGGACATGTAAAGCATTACTTTGACTGTTTTGTCATGTTGTTCTAAATGTTTCTTGGAAGTTTTGTAATAAAAAAAAAAAAAAAAAAAAAAAAAAAAAAAAAAAATCTGTACTTATCAGTTTAATATGTGATATGTCTATGCAAGGACTACATATTAAATGGATTTTTATCAATAGGAGTTGAAAAAGGAGCTTGCTCCGTTCACTCCAAGCATCGACCCGGTACTGCAGTGCCGCTGGGAACGGTGCGCTCTCCTCTGCTCTTGTGAAAAAGCAAACAGCGGTGCAGGATGGAAGTTTCTTTAATCTGCTGAGAAAAGAGAGTGAATGCGAAGCAGACTTTAACACGGCTCTGGGAGCGAGCCGAGTGCGGGCTAACCAGGAGAATTGCTTGAAAGAAACGCGACACCGAATGAGCGGTCAGAACAAAGCCTCAATACGGTGTTCCTGTGGTGTTTTTATAAAATGCGGTGTAAAAAAAGGTGTGAATGCCCCATAGAAAACTAAAAGGTGGAGCGGAAGTGTTCGGCTGCAAGAAGGTGTGAATGTCCGACTATATTTGGTGAAAAGCAGGTGAAGCAAGGTCTGAATGCCCAACCTTACATCATCAAAAGCGAGATCAGAGGTTTTTGGCTGCAAGAAGGCCATAGTTTGCCAAAAGCGGGTAAGGTGCGAATGATCGGCTAAATATCAACAAAAGTGGGGGCGGAGGTCTTCGGATGCAAGTGGGTGTGAATATCCCACCATACAAGTATGGTGGAGAGGAAGCTGTGAATGGCCGACCATAGTTTGCAAAAAGCGGGTGAGAAAAGGTGCGAATGTCCAACCATACATGATCAAAACAGGGAGCGAATGGAAAGCTATAGGCCGATCACGTTGCTCTGTGTGGACTACAAAATTGTGGCTCGAGTCCTAGTTGGTCGTCTTCGGAAGGCTCTACCTCATGTAATCCATGAGGATCAGACGTGTGGGGTGGAGGGAAGGCTAATACAGTGGAATCTGGGATTGGTGAGGGACTGTATTCATTGGGTGGAGGAGCGGGGGATCAATATGAGTTTGGTGGGGTTAGATATGGAGAAAGCGTTTGACAGGGTGAACCACAGGTTTCTTTTTGCAGTTTTGGAGAGGATGGGATTTGGGCCCCGTTTTATAGAGTGGTTGGAGATCATGTACAAGGGGGTGGGGAGCAGAGTTATGGTGAACGGGCACTTGGGTACAGTGGTGGCACAGAGAACTGGGGTGAGGCAGGGATGCCCACTCTCCCCGCTGCTCTTTGTGGCTTACATGGAGCCGCTGGGTTCGGTGGTGCGGGGGGACCCGGGTGTGGTGGGTCTGCACCTTCCTGGAGCAGGTCCGGACAAGTTGACAGTGATGCAGTATGCGGATGACATGACCTTTTTTTTGACAACAGAGAGGTCGGTCACACGGCTGTTGGAAGTGGTGGAGAGTTTTTCAATAGTGTCGGGGGCCAAGGTGAACTTAGGGAAGTCCACCATTAAGTTTTTTGGACCATGGGCTGGTAGGGTGGGAGGCCTAGCTGGTCTGCCCCAGTGCCAGGGCCCAGTGAGAGTCCTGGGGGTAGAGTTTCAGGGAGAAGGGAGTGCAGAATTAAATTGGGGAAGGCGTCTGGCTGCAGCCCGTTCGCGGATGGGGCTGTGGAAATCCCGGCAACTTTCCTTAAGTGGTAGAGTGCTGGTTTTGAAGGCTGATATTTTGCCATTTTTGGTATACCTAGCGTATGTTTTTCCTTTACCTCCTCAATATAGGAGAAGTTTCATGAGAGATGTTTTTTCCTTTGTATGGGGGGGGTATGAATATGTGAGAAGGGAGTGGATGTACCAGGAAGTTCGGATGGGAGGGAGGGGTGTGCCGGACATCCCACTTAAGTTGGATGTGGTTTTCTTTTCCTTTTTGTGCAGGTCTGTGCAACAGACAAGTGGCCATCATTTTCAGGCACTTTTGCTGTTTTGGTTGTCATTCCCCTTCAGGAGATTGGTGTCCTGGGACAATAGAAGGCCAAAGGGGGATGTCTTACCCCCGTATTATAGGCAGGTGGTATGCTGGGGGAAAAAGCACCCAGAGTGTCAGGAGGGGGACCTGTGCTTCAGTCACCGGCGCCTGTACAGGGCTCTGGTGGAAAAAAGGGGGCTGGTGGGGGTGTATGGGGTGGGGCAACAAGGGTGGGTTTTCACACAGCAGAAAGGTCTCACAAACAGGGCGAGGGATATAAATTGGCTCGCCTTACACAGGAGGTTGCCAGTCAGGGAAGTTTTAAATAGACACGGGTTGACACGGGGGAGTTTGTGCCCAAGGGAGGGGTGTGGGGCTGATGAGACAATTGAGCATGTGTTTTGGGAATGTGGGTTTGCAACAAAAGTGTGGGTTGAGTTGGTTCTTTTTTTTCCAAGATTGGGGTCTTTAAAGTATGACATGATAATGCTGGGCTTGGGTTTAAGGGGGAAAGGTAGGGAGGGTTTTCTGTTATGGTTGGTTCTGTCTATGGGAAAGGTGGCGCTGTGGGATGCAAGGACGGCGTTGATTAAAAACAATGTGGACTGGCAGGTGGGAAGGGTGGTGGCAAGGGTGAGGGCAGAGATTGGATGCATGAGAAGAATGGAGGAGGAAAAGTACGGGTATCACGCTGCAAGAGAGCGATGGAAGACTTTATTTTCATGAGCGGGTAGTGTTTCTTTGTGGTTGTTTCTTATGTTTGTATGGTTTTTGTGTCGGACATGTAAAGCATTACTTTGACTGTTTTGTCATGTTGTTCTAAATGTTTCTTGGAAGTTTTGTAATAAAAAAAAAAAAAAAAAAAAAAAAAAAAAAAAAAAAAATCTGTACTTATCAGTTTAATATGTGATATGTCTATGCAAGGACTACATATTAAATGGATTTTTATCAATAGGAGTTGAAAAAGGAGCTTGCTCCGTTCACTCCAAGCATCGACCCGGTACTGCAGTGCCGCTGGGAACGGTGCGCTCTCCTCTGCTCTTGTGAAAAAGCAAACAGCGGTGCAGGATGGAAGTTTCTTTAATCTGCTGAGAAAAGAGAGTGAATGCGAAGCAGACTTTAACACGGCTCTGGGAGCGAGCCGAGTGCGGGCTAACCAGGAGAAGTGGTTTAGAATTTCCAACCATTATCTATAAAATGCGGTGAAAAAAAAGGTGTGATAGAACACTAAAAGGTGGAGCGGAAGTGTTCGGCTGCAAGAAGGTGTGAATGTCCGACTATATTTAGTGAAAAGCAGGTGAAGCAAGGTCTGCATGCCCAACCTTACATCATGAAAAGCGAGATCAGAGGTGTTTGGCTGAGAGAAGGCCACAGTTTGCGATGCAATAATTAAAGGCCTCATGCCAGATGTCGCCACTGAAGTAAAGAACATTTACGTGGGATGGTATGAGGGTCCTCGTTTGGCTGACGTTCGCCGATATGCTCGCCATGCTCAGAACCAAGTTGAGACGCGTAAGACAACCAAAAGGGACAAGTGTGAAAAGGAGCTGCATTTGGCAGCCATGACCATGTATTACGCAGTTGGTGTAAACAGAGGACGAGGCCGAAGTTGAAGACGTGGACGTGTGAGAGAGGAGGTCGAAATGGGCCACGCCAGAGCTATGATCCGAATATTTGTTTTTACTGTGGCCAGACTGGACACTGGAAGAAGGACTGTCCACAGCTGAAAAGTGATGAAATTTGGCCAAAGGCTGACTGAGGGTGGGAGGCAGGTTCTGGACGTCACGCGGCAGCGGAGCCTCCACTAATGGGTGATAGCACAAACACACTCACACATTTTTCCTGCTCTGTGTAGTGAAGAAACGCTTGCCGACTGTGATTCACGTAGTAAAGTTTTGCATGCTATTTCCGTCCTAGAGCAAAGATATTTCTCTCAGAATATAGGAACTTATGTTCATCAGTAGTGACGTCAGGGGAGTTTGATTGTCCTCCAAAGTTAAGTGGAAACCACGTTTACTCTATGTCTGCATCAGGCCAGGTTGTGAAGGAGAAAATGACATCGCCCATTGCGTGTGTCACTCCCGATGGGCTCTCCTTCAAACACTCATTTTTGTTATCAGAGTTGTGTCCCATTAACCTAATGGGCTGTGATCTCATGTGTAAATTAGGCATTATTTTAACTTCTACACCAGAGGGTATTAACGTTATGTTACAGCCTGACAAAGTTTTCACAGCAGTGCAGTTTGATTCATCTGCACTTACATATGCTTATGAGTGGAAACTTCCCAGCTCTCCTTTTTCACAACAACTAGTGGAAGAAGCAAAAGCGTTAGTTTCACCCCTTTCTGATTTCATGCAACCTGCTGATTTGCACTGCACATCACACATTTCTTTGGGGCCTGACAATGACTATGAGAAGAAGTGAAAAAATATGTGCGCCTACTTTATTGGCTGTGTCGCTCACTCCAGAGCAATTCGATTTTTTTAATGTTTGTGGTACTCGCCCTCACATTTCCTTGGCCAAACCTACACACTGGCATTGACAAGGTGTGGGAGAGTTTGTTGCTACATGTCAGAAAGAAACGGATTTGACCGTTTCACCTGCTGATCCAAATTTGATGTTTTCTGAACGATTGTCAGCATACAAAAAAATATTTTTGAGTACAATGCATTGTCAAAGAACTGTGGAATTAATTCCTACCACAGAATCACATTTTGAAGCATGTTTTTAATCTGAAAAAGATTTGTCTTCGATACCCATGTTGGCTGAAGTGCCCAATGATCTTTGGGCGAAGAGCAAATATGATGTGGGGTTGTTTATTGTTGAAACTAGATTAGAAGTAGATAAATATGAAGGACAAAGCAGTTTGAACTTGGTTTGAGAGAAGGAATTAATTTTATTGCAAAATCCGAATTCATGCATAACTCGTCAAATAGATAGTGATGTGTCGTTCGTGAGCGATTCGTTCGACATGAACAAATTTTTTATATGACTCGGGAGTAACGAGTTGTCTCAGTGAGTGATTCGTTCATTTTCATGCAGTACCCTTCCTCACCACATGGCAGGCGGCAGCTTCATAAGCTCAGTCAGCAGGACAGGAAACAGTATTGATTCGTTCATGACTCAACTCCTCGACTGACAGGTCCTCGCACAGGAAACAGTATTGATTAGTTTACGACTCAACTCCTTGGGTCTTCGTTCATTTGTCACGTTTTAAATTCTACGTTTCATTTGACAGGCTGAAGAGCAGTAGGCACAACAGTTCGTTCACAAACCGGATCATTAATCTCATAGACTATTCTACCATCAACAACTTGGAAACCACAATCGACTCTCTAGATGCAGAAAAAGCATTTAATGGAGTGAACTGGAAATTTTTTTACAAACTATGCTCGGACATTCAAACCTTCTTGTAACCGAACACATCCAGTCCTGCTTTTGATGATGTATGGTTGGGCATTCGCACCTTTTTTTTTACCCATTTTTGAGGAATTATGGGTGGACATTCACACCTTCTTGAAGCTGAACACCTCCTCTCCCACTTATGATCATGTGCGGTTGGATATTCGAACATTTTTTTTCATGTTTTCTAGCAATTATTGATGGACATTCAGACCTTCTTGCAGCTGAACACCTCCGCTCCCGCTTTTGATGGTGTATAGTCGGGCTTCCGAGCCTTTTCTTCCCCGGTTTTTACAAATTATGGTTGGACATTTAGACCTTCTTGCAGCCGAAAACCTCCGTTCCCTCTTTTGATCATACATTGTCCGGCATTCGCACCTTTTCTTACCCGCTTTTTACAAACCATGGTCGGACTTTCACACCTTTTAGTAGCCAAACAACTCCGCTCCCGCTATTGATTGTGTACAGTCGGGTATTTTAACCTTTTCTTACCCGCTTTTTACCAATTATGGTCGGACATTCACACCTTCTTACAGCGGAACACCTCCGCTCCCTGTTTTGATAATTTATGGTCTGGCAATACTACCTTTTCTTACCCGTTTTTGAGTAATTATGGCTGGACATTCACAGCTTCTTGTAGCCGAACACATCCACTCCTGCTTTTGATGATGTATGGTATGGTATTCGAACCTACTTGTTGCCCGCTTTTCATTAATTATGGGTGGACATTCACACCTTGTCGCAGCCAAACACCTCCGCTCCCTGTTTTGATCATGTATGGTTGGACATTCGCACCTTTTCTCACCCGCTTTTTGCAAACTATGGTCGGCCATTCACAGCTTCCTCTCCACCATACTTGTATGGTGGGATATTCACACCCACTTGCATCCGAAGACCTCCGCCCCCACTTTTATTTATATTTTACTTCACTTTTACTTGATATTTAGTCGGTCATTCGCACCTTACCCGCTTTTGGCAAACTATGGCCTTCTTGCAGCCAAAAACCTCTGATCTCGCTTTTGATGATGTAAGGTTGGGCATTCAGACCTTGCTTCACCTGCTTTTCACCAAATATAGTCGGACATTCACACCTTCTTGCAGCCGAACACTTCCGCTCCACCTTTTAGTTTTCTCTGGGGCATTCACACCTTTATTTTCACTGCATTTTATAAAAACACCACAGGAACACCGTATTGAGGCTTTGTTCTGACCGCTCATTCGGTGTCGCATTTCTTTCAAGCAATTCTCCTGGTTAGCCCGCACTCGGCTCGCTCCCAGAGCCGTGTTAAAGTGTACTTCGCATTCACTCTCTTTTCTCAGCAGACTAAAAGAAAGTTTCATCTTGGGGTCCCTGAAACTTCCATCCTGCACCGCTGTTTGCTTTTTCACAAGAGCAGAGGAGAGCGCACCGTTCCCAGCGGCACTGCAGTACCGGGTCGATGCTTGGAGTGAACGGAGCAAGCTCCTTTTTCAACTCCTATTGATACAAATCCATTTAATATGTGGTCCTTGCATAGACATATCACAACTTGGTTTGAGTGAAGGAATTAATTTTATATCAAAATCCGGAATTGTGTAGAACTCGTGAAACGACGCTTATTCTCGGATTCCTGAAAAGGTTTAGTGTTGTTCTCTCCTATCCTGCAAAGTACAACGTTCTTTTTTGTTTAAAGCTATTTGGACATGGATAAATATGAAGGACAAAGAAGTTTTAACTTAGTTTGAGTGAAGGAATTCATTTTATATCAAAATCCGAAATTGTGTAGAACTCGTAAAAATAAGCTTATTCTCGGATTCCTAAAGGTTTAGTGTTGTTGTTTCCTATCCTGCAAAGTACAACGTTCTTTTTTGTTCAAAGCTATTTAGACATGGATAAATATGAAGGAAAATGCAGTTTTAACTTGGTTTGAGTGAAGGAATTCATTTTATATCAAAATCCGGAATTGTGCATTATGGCAGCAGAATTGTAGTCTGAATACCTTTATGCCAAACAGATTTGCTTTGCCAAGGGAAGTTTTATAATTGTTTATTGTTTATGTTTACAATATATAAACTAGCAGAATAATTAATTCATCCTCCTGGTCCCTCCCACCCCGGAGAGGGCAGCCAGAGACTGGCTGCAATAGGCATCCCCGCTACCTGGGACCCAACACAGGGCAGGAGGGCCTGATGTCCACCAGGCTCGGGGCCTGCAGTCACCATATTCCGGGAGCTACTGTACCCCCAGAAGGAACCCATCCCGCCCCACCCCACTCAACCCAACCCCACCCCAGAGGACCTCTACAAAAACAAACAAACAACAACAAAAATCAAACAAACAAACAAACAAATCACCCGGTTACACCAGTCGCAGCAGCCCGGGCCTGAGACCCACCATCACCCAGGCCCCCCCAGGCCCCCCCCAACAGGGGAAAAGCACACCCCCATACAGACCCCCTCCTCCTCACCGCACGCCCCAACACCCTAAAAAAAACAACCACCTGCGGACACCTTGGAGTTCCCAGAGCAACAAGGCCGGCACCAGGACCTGCACCAACCCACGCATACTGTGGCATGTCCAGGGCAACCCAGACCCCCCAGGCACAGGCAGGGCCCCGCCCCGGGCACAAGGCAGCGGCAAGCCACCAGGTCCAGGCCCAGCTCCACCACCCACGCCAGAGCGGCCCCGTCACCCGGTACAGAGCCAGCAGCCACCACCCCAAGGCCCCTAAGGGACCCCGCCCCACACCGCAAGACAGCCCCACCCGCAAGCCCCCAAAACTGCCCTCCAAGCCCGACACACAGTCCCCCCCAGCAATGACCAACCCGGTCCCCACGACCCGAGAGACCACCAGACGCCCGAAGCCACACAGCCCCCCCCCAGCACACACCCAACCGCCCAGAGCGACGGGACATCAACCCACCACCAACACTATGTGATCAAGCTAATCAGAGGGGACCAGAGAGAATTAAATTCAGCCAATTGATGTTTTGAGGAAGCAGACATTGTTTCCATGCTAATATAATCTAAAAGAAAATTTCTAAACTGGTTAATACACAGATTGTTCTTCGCTTTCCAGTTCATGAGAATAGTTTTCTTTGCTATACATAACACTGTGAGGATCATGTGTGCTAAGCTAAATTCCACGTTGATGTTGTCTAAGTCACCCAGTATGCACAGTGTGGGGCATGCAGGAATGCTACACTTTAGCCATGTTGATAGGTCCGCACAGACTTCAAGCCAGAACTTCTGGACAGGCGCACAAAACCACAAAGCGTGTGCATAATCATCAGGTGTGTTATCTGTGCAATGTGAGCAGATGTTTGAGTGTGTTAGACCCATCCTGAACATCCTTTGTCCGGTATAGTGTGTTCTATGAAGAATTTTGTATTGTATGAGCTGTAAATTAGGATTTCGAGTCATTCTGAAGGTGTTCAAACATATTTGTGGCCAGAAGCTATGACTAGAACTGATGGATAAATCTGCCTCCCATTTTGAGGACGGTAGAGACATTGTGTCATCTATCTTAGACAATAATTTATATATTTTTGATAGTAGTTTTGGGGTGCAGATGCTTAGAAATTCTGCTACCCTAATCGGGAGTTGTAAGTCTGGTTGGTGGAGGATATATTTCTTTGTTATTATAGACTTAAGTTGTTGATATTCTAGGAATTTATTGCTGCCTATCTCATGTTGTGATATGAGCTCATCAAATGAAATAAAATGTCCATTTTGGATTATATGTTCCAGATGTTTGATTCCTTTGATCTTCCACAGAGTAAAGTTTAGCATTTTTTTGTTTTGCAGGATGTCAGGATTGTTCCAGATGGGTGTAAGCTTACACGGGACAAGTGAAGACTTTGTTATTTTAAGAAATTCCCACCAGGCTGTCAGAGAGGTGCTGATGTTAATGCTTTTGAAACATTTGTGATTTTTCACTATTTGACTAATAAGTGGCAGGTCAGAGATTTCCAGATTATCACACAATGCTTGTTCTATACTTATCCATGTTCATCTATTGGGCTAGGTTTAAACCATTTTGATATATACTGTAACCTATTGGCTAAGGAATAGTGCTGAAAATTAGGTAAATCTAATCCACCCTGTCCTTGGTCTTCTGTAGGGTTTTTAAACTAATACGTGGTGGTTTGTTTTTCCACAGAAATTTAGAGATGCATGAATCTAGTGACTTAAACCAAGTAGCAGGTGGTTTTATGGGGATCATTGAGAACAGATAGTTAACTTTTGGTAGTATCATCATTTTAATGGTTGTAACTCTCCCGATAAGTGATATAGGTAAGGACTTCCAACGAGAGAGATCGTCCTTTACTGTCTTTAATAATTCCACATTGAGGCGGCCTGTTGCCACTGCGGGTTCTTTCAGAGAGACTCAGAGACAGAGGACGGTTCAACGTATAGTTTATTTAACCCTTTTTCATGAATGTGGAGTCGTTCGCAGGCCTTCCCTCCCGGTTCGTGCTGCCGACTCCACTTCAATCCTCCTTACAGCTCTGAGTTTTTTAAAGAGGAGAGTGATTAGACAAGTGACTGCCGGTGTACTAATCACTCACCTAGTCCTGCTCCCCAGAGCTCTCTCCACAGCTCTCTCCTGCAGCTGATGCACCACGCCCCCTCCACATACCTCCACCGCCTGACCTTGCGGTCCGGCCTAACCCCCCCCCCCCCCCCCCCCCCACACACACACACACACACACACACCTCGCCATGCGAGCTGTAAAGGAAGTCGGCCACAGCCATCTGTGCCCCCGGCCTATGGACCACTTTGAATTTAAAAGGCTGTAGTGCCAGATACCAGCAGGTGATCCGTGCATTGACATTTTTCATTCGGTGGAGCCACTGGAGGGGAGCAAGGTCCGAGCAAAGGGTGAATGGGCGCCCCAGCAAGTAATACCGCAGAGCGCCGACCACGCACCGGATGGCCAGGCACTCCCTCTCCACCGTGTTGTATCTGGTCTCCCTCTCGGATAGTTTCTGGCTGATGTAAAGCACTGGGTGGTCAACGCCCCGCACCTGCTGGGACAGAACAGCCCCCAACCCCCTTCCCGATGCATCAGTCTGCAGGACAAATGGGAGAGAGGAGTTAGGTGTGTGGAGAAGAGGCTCCCCACAGAGGGTCTGCTTTACCCTCTCAAGTGACACCTGGCACTGCTTCGTCCACCGGACCGGATCAGAGGCACCTTTTCGGGTAAGGTTGGTCAAAGGGCTGGTCAGCTCCGCGAAGTTGGGAATAAATCGCCGGTAATATCCGGCCAGCCCCAAAAACCGCCTCACCTCTTTCTTGGTCTTAGGTTTTGGGCAGGCTGCAATCGCTGCTGTCTTGTCTACCTGTGGACGCACCTGTCCGCCGCCCAAGTGGTACCCCAGATACCGTACCTCCCTCCATCCAACTGCACACTTCTTTGGGTTGGCCGTGAGCCCCGTGACTCCAGCACTGCCGCCATCTGCTGAACATGCTCCGCCCAGCTGTTGCTATGGATGATGACGTGATCCAGGTAAGCGGCAGCATACGCAGGAACTTACATCATGAAAAGCGAGATCAGAGGTGTTTGGCTGAGAGAAGGCCACAGTTTGCGATGCAATAATTAAAGGCCTCATGCCAGATGTCGCCACTGAAGTAAAGAACATTTACGTGGGATGGTGTGAGGGTCCTCGTTTGGCTGACGTTCGCCGATATGCTCGCCATGCTCATAACCAAGTTGAGACGCGTAAGACAACCAAAAGGGACAAGTGTGAAAAGGAGCTGCATTTGGCAGCCATGACCATGTATTACGCAGTGTGTGTAAACAGAGGACGAGGCCGAAGTCGAAGACGTGGACGTGTGGGAGAGGAGGTCGAAATGGGCCACGCCAGAGCTATGATCCGAATATTTGTTTTTACTGTGGCCAGACTGGACACTGGAAGAAGGACTGTCCACAGCTGAAAAGTGATGAAATTGGGCAAAAGGCTGACTGAGGGTGGGAGGCAGGTTCTGGACGTCACGCGGCAGCGGAGCCTCCACTAATGGGTGATAGCACAAACACACTCACACATTTTTCCTGCTCTGTGTAGTGAAGAAACGCTTGCCGACTGTGATTCACGTAGTAAAGTTTTGCATGCTATTTCCGTCCTAGAGCAAAGATATTTCTCTCAGAATATAGGAAATTATGTTCATCAGTAGTGACGTCAGGGGAGTTTGATTGTCCTCCAAAGTTAAGTGGAAACCACGTTTACTCTATGTCTGCATCAGGCCAGGTTATGAAGGAGAAAATGACAATGCCCATTGCGTGTTGTCACTCCCGATGAGCTCTCCTTCAAACACTCATTTTTGTTATCAGAGTTGTGTCCCATTAACCTGATGGGCTGTGATCTCATGTGTAAATTAGGCATTATTTTAACTTCTACACCAGAGGGTGTTAAGGTTATGTTACAGTCTGACAAAGTTTTCACAGCAGTGCAGTTTGATTCATCGGCACTTACATATGCTTATGAGTGGAAACTTCCCAGCTCTCCTTTTTCACAACAACTAGTGGAAGAAGCAAAAGCGTTAGTTTCACCCCTTTCTGATTTCATGCAACCTACTGATTTGCACTGCACATCACACATTTCTTTGGGGCCTGACAATGACTATGAGAAGAAGTGAAAAAATATGTGCGCCTACTTTATTGGCTGTGTCGCTCACTCCAGAGCACTTCGATTTTTTTAATGTTTGTGGTACTCGCCCTCACATTTCCTTGGCCAAACGTACACACTGGCAGTGACAAGGTGTGGGAGAGTTTGTTGCTACATGTCAGAGAGAAATGGAGTGGACCGTTTCACCTGCTGATCCAAATTTGATGTTTTCTGAACGATTGTCAGCGTACAAAAAAACATTTTTGAGTACAATGCATTCTCAAAGAACTGTGGACTTAATTCCTACCACAGAATCACATTTTGAAGCATGTTTTTTATCTGAAACAGATTTGTCTTCGATACCCATGTTGGCTGAAGTGCCCAATGATCTTTGGGCTAAGAGCAAATATGATGTGGGGTTGATAAAAGGCTGTGAACCAGTAATTGTCACCCCTAAATCAGACTTTTGTCCATGTAAAAAACAATACCCTTTTAAGCCTGAAGCAATTAAAGGGATTAAACCTGTTTTTCAATCTTTTCAGAAAACAGGCGTTATTGTTCCTTTTGAAAATTCACCTGTGCTTACTCCATTGTTTCCTGTTAAAAAGATTAAAGATGCTGGCCAGCCAGATGAATGGCGTTTTGTACAGGACCTCCAAGCGGTGAATGCTGCAGTTCAGCCACATGCTCCTACTGTGCCCAACCCACACACTATTTTGTCTCAAATTACATCAGATGCACAGTTTTTCTCAGTGGTTGACTTGTCGCCAGTGCACCCTGATAGCCCATTTTGGTTTGCTTTTTAGTTTGAAGGGAGATCTTGGACTTTTACCCGGTTATGCCAGGGGTACTGTGAAAGTCCCACTATTTACAATGCTGCCCTCAAAGCTAGTCTGGATTAACTTCAATCAACCACAGGCTCCGCTCTTTTGCAGTATGTGGATGACATCCTTTTATGTAGTCCATCTAAACAACAGTGTGAAAAAGACAGTGAATCTGTTGAAACATCTTCCTTCTTATGGCCATAAAGCCAGCCTTTCTAATTTACAGTTTGTACAGGACGAAGTCACCTTTTTGGGTCATGTGATTTCTAAGGATGGGCGCTCACTTTCTCCTAAACGTGTTGCTGCAGTTCAGATCATTCCTAAACCGGTTACTAAAAAACAGCTTATGTCATTCTTAGGTATAACATCTTACTGCAGGAACTTTATTCCTAACTACTCTTTTCTCGAAGCTCTCTTAGGTGCTCTTATCCATGGTAAAGGCCTCCAGTCAGCTGATCGTGTTCCATGGACTCCTGAGGCTGAATCAGCCTTTAGTCAGCTTAAGCTGGCTCTTCAAACAGCACCAACACTTGGCATTCCAGATCCTCATAAACCTTTCATACAGGCAGTTGATGAGAAGCATGGTTGTATGACATCTGTTCTTATGCAGGAACATGGGGCAGGCAAAGGCCAGTGGCTCATTTCTCAGCAAAACTGGACTCTGTGGCTGCAGGCCTGCCTGGTTGTCTTCGTGCTGTTGCAGCTGCAGAGAAAGCTGTCCTGGCCTCCCAAGATATTGTGGGCTACGCTAATTTGACTGTTTTGGTTCCTCATGCTGTTGCCATTATTCTTCTCGAGCAGAAAACTTCACATCTTTCAACTGCTCGTTGGCTCAGATACACCTCTGTGATATGCCAAATGTCACTGTTAAACGTTGTACTGTTCTGAATCCTGCTACTTTGCTTCCAACTCCTGAGGATGGGGAGCCTCATGACTGTGAAGCTGTTTTGGAACAAGTTTGTACACCCCGACCTGATCTTTTAGAGACTCCTCTTCCAAACTCTGACATGATTCTTTTTGTAGATGGATCAGCTTTGCGTGATCCAGCCACAGGTACTAACTGTGTTTGGTTTGCAGTATGTTCTTCACATGACACTTTGTTGTCTGGTTCTCTTCCTAAACATTTCTCTGCTCAAACTACTGAGCTTATTGCACTTACTGAAGCTTGTAAGTTGGCAGCTGGTAAGTCACTATTTACACAGATTCCAGATATGCTTTTGGTGTTGTTCATGACTTTGGTGCGCTGTGGAAACACAGGCATTTCCTTAAATCAGATGGTAAAACTATTCTGAACTCCAAGCAGGTTTCTGATCTTCTTGATGCGATCCTTTTGCCTACAGCAATCTCGGTCTGTAAGTGTGCGGCTCACACTAACTCAGACGATCCTGTTGCTTGTGGCAATGCCAGAGCTGATGCTGCAGCTAAGCAAGCAGCTAAATCTTTTCCTGTTTTCGCTTCCCTCTCTTTGCAGGCAGAAGACTCCCTCACAGATCTCCATGCTTTGCAAACTTTTGCCTCTGCAGATGAAATTTGGTCACACTTAGCATACTGACTGTCAGTGTAAACGTTAACAACCTTTTTGTTATTTAATTTACAAGCTTCAGTTAAAGCTACCAATTCGACCGCTTGAACAGAGTAATTTTTTGGTAGTGGTTGTTTTAAGAAAACTTCAGTTTTTGTTACTACTGTAAATCCTGTAGCATTTGTGCCATCAGGGTTTTTTGCTTGACCTGTTGAATAAATATAGTTATTTCTGCATTTTCATAACGTATATCAGTTAAGTCTGGCCTGGGTAAAACACTGATGGTTATTTCTGACATGCAATCATGAGGCTTTCCATCTGTGGGGTAGGTAGCAGTGTGGATGGATTAAGTGTAGCACATCTCTCGACAACAAGGTGTGGCTGTGAAAGAAGAACTGTTATGTAGGAGAGATGTCTGGTAAAGATATTTTGTTAAGTAACCATATCACAGCCACTGCATGAGGTACCTTAAGTGTTAATGGGTGAAATAACACCATTATTGTTGATGCCTGCACTGCCAATGGCTTCTGGCCATTGATTCAAAAGTACGATCTCGTCCCTTTTTCCCCCTTTCAGTGGACACTGGCCCCTAATTACCGCAATTCAGCAGGGGGTCTTTCATTAGGAGTACTGGACTCCCCCGTGCACGGTTTCAGCTCCGACCCTGGACAGCGGAAAAAACGTTGAGATCTGGTTTGAGGACCCAATTGTTGAGAAAAGTCTCTCAATGAGACTCAGAGTTGCTGGAGTCAGTTAATGCAAAGGTTTAATCTTGCAGCAAGTTCAAGAATGTGTGTGTGTATGGGTGTATGTGTGCGAACGTGTGTGAGTTTGTGAGAGTTTAAAGAACCTGTTATCCACAGGCAGGTCTTAACTAGTATGGCACGGGTCCAGCCTGTCTCATCTTTTTTGGAAGGTCCAGCGCTCGGCCGTAACCCTTCTGTCTGTTTGGACTCTCACATACATTCGGTTAATCATAGAAAAACGAGAACAAAACTTTTTAGCCCCTTAAATTCATAAAACAGACATGGTGCAGTTATTTCCATTCTAGAAAATAAGAGTAATCACCACCATTTCTATAAATTCTGGATATTCTAACAATCTGAATCTTTTTTAAATGTTCGATGAAGCCCTTTGCTGTTCTGTTTAGAGACTCAGCTGATCATAAACCAAGTTTTGCTCTTGAACCAAGCTTCTAAACTCTTCACCTTTTTCATTTCTCAGTTAGTATTCACTTTAAAACTGATTAAAAGAAAAATTAAATGAATGCCTATCAACAAATGTGGGATCTAAACTCTAGTGCTTCCTCTAAAATAATTTCCTTTCTCAATTCAGAAATGTGTGTGTTTAAGTCACAACTCCCGTGACACCAAAACGGCTTTCTTTTCTCTCTTTTCTCTACACTCTGCACTGTGAGCACACACACCAAATCAGAAAGGCTTTTTTCTCTCTTTTCTACATTATGGACTGTGGGGACACAAAACCGCTCTCTCTTTTTTTTTTTTTGATTGTGTGCCAGGGCGTTGTCTCACGTATTTGATTATGCTTAAGATACGAATGGGTTTATCAGTCACATCAGAATCCATACATACTGATCCTCCCATAATAAAATGGTCGGATCTTATCAAACACACTTTGTTTCTTGTGACAAGTCAGCGAAACAGCGTATACACGTCAAGACACTGAATCAAGTTTGCCACAAGAACTCATAAGTTTGGCAGTATTGCTCTGCCGTCAGCAATCATACACCCATTTTATTTTCATGAGACATGTGCAGGCACCTGTTCATCTACTGTTCTATCACTATGAATTAGTTTATCTATTATCAATAAGGATACTTCTACAACTACTATCAAAGATGTCCGGACTTCTTATGTTGTCAGTTGCTATATATGAATAAGTGGGTTGCTACTGAAAAGCATTAAGCATGTCACACAGCCCAAACATATAACATTTCAGGACACACCACACAGTTAACAACCACAGTGAAGCGTGTCAAAGCCCAAACATGTAACATTCAACAGGACACTTACACAACATATTCAAATCAAACAGTCAGACAACATACAAGAACATATACCCCAGCCGGCATTGCTCCCTGCCTATTTTCCTACAACTCACTATGTGTGCGCACACCTTTATTCACAAACTCTTCAACTTATACTCTTTTACCGAAGCTGCTACAGCTCGATTGGCCAAATACCCTTAGATCCTATTTCGGTGAATTTGACATCTGCCTTGCATTTAACAGATTAGCGGTTTAGCAGTTTTAATTTAGTTTGAGTGAAGGAATTCATTTTATAGCAAAATCCAAAATCGTGAAGAAGAAAGAAGAAAGTATGCTTATTCTCGGATTCCTGAAACTTTAGATTTGCTCTTTCTTTTACTGCAAAGTACAACGTTGAGCAGCACTAATGAGTTGTTTCTATTTTTGGCAGGCTTTACCTTTGTGGATGAAGCCCTTTCTGTCTGTGCAAAAGAAATCTTGTTACTGTGCAGAGTGACTTCTCTGAGTAGAGTCGCCTTACTTGTTGCGACTGTGCCGATGTTCAAAGCTGGAGTGCAAAGTTGTTGCTTGAATGGTGCTCGCTGGAGCATGCGGTAGTGTAAAGTTATACCATTTAAAAGGGTTGAAGAGTGCTCAGTGCAGCGGGTGGGTGGAGGTGCAAAGTGACACTATGGCCATAAAAAGAACACCGCTACAAGTGCGCATTGTGCCAGGAAGGGCCCTCGGACGTGAACCAGTGGACAGATATCGCTTCTCGGCCTTTTGGCTAAGATCAAGTGTAGTATGTGATATGTCTATGCAAGGACTACATATTAAATGGATTTTTATCAATAGGATTTGAAAAAGGAGCTTGCTCCGTTCACTCCAAGCATCGACCCGGTACTGCAGTGCCGCTGGGAACGGTGCGCTCTCCTCTGCTCTTGTGAAAAAGCAAACAGTGGTGCAGGATGGAAGTTTCTTTTAGTCTGCTGAGAAAAGAGAGTGAATGCGAAGTAGACTTTAACACGGCTCTGGGAGCGAGCCGAGTGCGGGCTAACCAGGAGAATTGCTTGAAAGAAACGCGAACCGAATGAGCGGTCAGAACAAAGCCTCAATACGGTGTTCCTGTGGTGTTTTTATAAAATGCGTTGAAAAAAAAGGTGTGAATGCCCCAGAGAAAACTAAAAGGTGGAGCGGAAGTGTTCGGCTGCAAGAAGGTGTGAATGTCCGACTATATTTGGTGAAAAGCAGGTGAAGCAAGGTCTGAATGCCCAACCTTACATCATCAAAAGCGAGATCAGAGGTTTTTGGCTGCAAGAAGGCGATAGTTTGCCAAAAGCGGGTAAGGTGCGAATGACCGACTAAATATCAACAAAAGTGAGGGCGGAGGTCTTCGGATGCAAGTGGGTGTGAATATCCCACCATACAAGTATGGTGGAGAGGAAGCTGTGAATGGCCGACCATAGTTTGCAAAAAGCGGGTGAGAAAAGGTGCGAATGTCCAACCATACATGATCAAAACAGGGAGCGGAGGTGTTTGGCTGCGACAAGGTGTGAATGTCCACCCATAATTAATGAAAAGCGGGCAACAAGTAGGTTCGAATGCCCAACCATACATCATCAAAAGCAGGAGTGGATGTGTTCGGCTACAAGAAGGTTTGTATGTCTGAGCATAGTTTGTAAAAAGCGGGTAAGAAAAGGTTCGAATGCCCAAACAAACACCATCAAAACAGGGAGCGGAGGTGTTCCGCTGTAAGACTGTGTGAATGTCCGACCATATTTGGTAAAAAGTGGGTATGAAAAGGTTCGAATGCCCAAATTCGGCTGCAAAAAACTGTGTTCGGCTGCAAAAAGGTGTGAATGTTTGACTAAAGTTTGTAAAAAGCGGGTAAGACAAGGTGCGAATGCCTGACAATGTATGATCAAAAGCGGGAGCGGAGGTGTTCAGCTGCAAGAAGGTCTAAATGTCCATCATTAATTGCTAGAAAACATGAAAGAAAATTTTCGAAAATCAATCCGCACATGATCATAAGTGGGAGAGGAGGTGTTCAGCTGCAAGAAGGTGTGAATGTCCTACCATAATTGCTGAAAAATGTGTTAGAAACGGTAAGAATGCCGGACCATACATCATCAAAAGCTAGAGAGGTGGTGTTCGGCTGCAAGTAGGTGTGAATGTCTGACTAAAGTTCAAATATATTAACAAAAGCGGGAGGAGAGGTCTTCGGATGAGTGGTTGAGAATTTCCGACCATAATCTATAAAATGCGGTGAAAAAAAAGGTGTGATAGAAACCTAAAAGGTGGAGCGGAAGTGTTCGGCTGCAAGAAGGTGTGAATGTCCATCTATAGTTGGTGAAAAGCAGGAAAAGCAAGGTCTGAATGCCCAATCTTACATCATCAAAAGTGAGATCAGAGGTGTTTGGCGGCAAGAAAACGGGTAAGGTGTGAATGACCGACTAAATATCAACAAAAGTGGGGGCGGAGATCTTCGGATGCAAGTGGGTGTGAATATCCCACCATACAAGTATGGTGGAGAGGAAGCTGTGAATGACCGACCATAGTTTGCAAAAAGCGGGTGAGAAAAGGTGCGAATGTCCAACCATACATGATCAAAACAGGGAGCGGAGGTGTTTGGCTGCGACAAGGTGTGAATGTCCACCCATAATTAATGAAAAGCGGGCAACAAGTAGGTTCGAATGCCCAACCATACATCATCAAAAGCAGGAGTGGATGTGTTCGGCTACAAGAAGGTTTGAATGTCCGAGCATAGGTTGTAAAAAGCGGGTAAGAAAAGGTTCGAATGCCCGAACATACACCATCAAAAGAGGGAGCGGAGGTGTTCCGCTGTAAGACGGTGTGAATGTCCGACCATATTTGGTAAAAAGTGGGTATGAAAAGGTTCGAATGCCCAAATTCGGCTGCAAAAAACTGTGTTCGGCTGCAAAAAGGTGTGAATGTTTGACTAAAGTTTGTAAAAAGCGGGTAAGACAAGGTGCGAATGCCTGACAATGTATGATCAAAAGCGGAAGAAGAGGTGTTCAGCTGCAAGAAGGTCTAAATGTCCATCATTAATTGCTAGAAAACATGAAAGAAAATTTTCGAAAATCAATCCGCACATGATCATAAGTGGGAGAGGAGGTGTTCAGCTGCAAGAAGGTGTGAATGTCCTACCATAATTGCTGAAAAATGTGTTAGAAACGGTAAGAATGCCGGACCATACATCATCAAAAGCTAGAGAGGTGGTGTTCGGTTGCAAGTAGGTGTGAGTGTCTGACTAAAGTTGAAATATATTAACAAAAGCGGGAGGAGAGGTCTTCGGATGAGTGGTTGAGAATTTTCAACTATAATCTATAAAATGCGGTGAAAAAAAAGGTGTGATAGAAACCTAAAAGGTGGAGCGGAAGTGTTCGGCTGCAAGAAGGTGTGAATGTCCGTCTATAGTTGGTGAAAAGCAGGAAAAGCAAGGTCTTATTGCCCAATCTTACATCATCAAAAGCGAGATCAGAGGTGTTTGGCTGCAAGAAAACGGGTAAGGTGTGAATGACCGACTAAATATCAACAAAAGTGGGGGCGGAGGTCTTCGGATGCAAGTGGGTGTGAATATCCCACCATACAAGTATGGTGGAGAGGAAGCTGTGAATGGCCGACCATAGTTTGCAAAAAGCGGGTGAGAAAAGGTGCGAATGTCCAACCATACATGATCAAAACAGGGAGCGGAGGTGTTTGGCTGCGACAAGGTGTGAATGTCCACCCATAATTAATGAAAAGCGGGCAACAAGTAGGTTCGAATGCCCAAACATACATCAACAAAAGCAGGAGTGGATGTGTTTGGCTACAAGAAGGTTTGAATGTCCGAGCATAGTTTGTAAAAAGCGGGTAAGAAAAGGTGCGAATGCCCGACAATGGATGATCAAAAGAGGGAGTGGAGGTTTTCGGCTACAAGAAGGTATGAATGTCCGACCATAGTTTGTAAAAAGCGGGTAAGAAAAGGTGCGAATGCCCGAACATACACCATCAAAAGAGGGAGCGGAGGTGTTTCGCTGTAAGATGGTGCGAATGTCCGACCGGTAAAAAGCGGGTAAGAAAAGGTTCGAATGCCCGAATATATACCATCAAAAGCGGAAGCGGAGGTATTCGGCTGCAAGAAGGTGTGAACGTCCGACCAAAGTTTGTAAAAAGCAGTTAAGAAAAGGTTCGAATATCCAACCAAACATAATCAAAAGTGGGAGGAGAGCTGTTCGACTGCAAGTAGGTGTGAATGTCCACCCATAATTCCTGAAAATTGGGTAAGAAAAGGTGCGAATATCCAACCATACATCATCAAAAGAAGAAATGGATGTGTTCTGCTACAAGAAGGTTTGAATGTCCGAACATAGTTTGTAAAAAGTGGGTAAGAAAAAGTTCGAATGCCCGAACATACACCATCAAAAGAGGGAGCGGAGGTGTTCCGCTGTAAGACGGTGTGAATGTCCGAGCATAATTGGTAAAAAGCGGGTAAGAAAAGGTTAAAATACCCGACTCTACACAATCAATAGCGGGAGCGGAGTTGTTCGGCTAAAAGAAGGTGTGAAAGTCCGACCATGGTTTGTAAAAAGCGGGTAAGAAAAGGTTCGAATGCCAAAATATACACCATCAAAAGCGGAATCCGAGGTGTTCGGCTGCAAGTAGGTGTGAATGTCAGATCATAATTTGCAAAAAGCTGATGAGAAAGGTGTGAATGACCGACAATAATTGCTGAAAAATGTGTTAGAAAAGGTAAGAATGCCGGACCATTCATCATCAAAAGCGGGAGAAGAGGTGTTCCGCTGTAAGATGGTGTGAATGTCCGACCATAGTTGGTAAAAAGCGGGTAAGAAAAGGTTCGAATGCCCGAATATACACCATCAAAAGCGGAAGCGGAGGTGTTCGGCTGCAAGAAGGTGTCAACGTCCGACCAAAGTTTGTAAAAAGCAGGTAAAAAAAGGTGCGAATGCCCGAACATACACCATCAAAAGAGGGAGCGGAGGTGTTCCGCTTTAAGATGGTGTGAATGTCCGACCATAGTTGGTAAAAAGCGGGTAAGAAAAGGTTCGAATGCCCGAATATATACCATCAAAAGCGGAAGCGGAGGTGTTCAGCTGCAAGAAGGTGTGAACGTCCGACCAAAGTTTGTAAAAAGCAGTTAAGAAAAGGTTCGAATATCCAACCAAACATAATCAAAAGTGGGAGCAGAGCTGTTCGACTGCAAGTAGGTTTGAATGTCCACCCATAATTCCTGAAAAATGGGTAAGAAAAGGTGCGAATGCCCAACCATACATCATCAAAAGAAGAAGTGGTGGTGTTCTGCTACAAGAAGGTTTGAATGTCCGACCATAGTTTGTAAAAAGTGGGTAAGAAAAAGTTTGAATGCCCGAACATACACCATCAAAAGAGGGAGCGGAGGTGTTCCGCTGTAAGACGGTGTGAATGTCCGACCATAATTGGTAAAAAGCGGGTAAGAAAAGGTTAAAATACCCGACTGTACACAATCAATAGCGGGAGCGGAGTTGTTCGGCTACAAGAAGGTGTGAAAGTCCGACCATGGTTTGTAAAACGCGGGTAAGACAAGGTGCGAATGCCCGACAATGTATGATCAAAAGAGGGAGCGGAGGTTTTCGGCTAAAAGAAGGTCTGAATGTCCGACCATAGTTGGTAAAAAGCGGGTAAGAAAAAGTTTGAATGCCCGACTATACACCATCAAAAGCGGGAGCAGAGGTGTTCAGCTGCAAGAAGGTCTGAATGTCCATCAATAATTACTGAAAAATGGGTAAGAAAAGGTGTGAATGCCCAACTATACATCATCAAAAGCAGAAGTGGATGTGTTCGGCCATAAGAAGGTTTGAATGTCCGACCATAGTTTGTAAAAGGCGGGTAAGAAAAGGTTCGAATGCCCGAACATACACAATCAAAAGAGGGAGTGGAGGTGTTTCGCTGCAAGAAGGTGTGAATGTCCGAGCATAGTTTGTAAAAAGTGGGTAAGAAAAGGTTCGAATGCCAGAACATACACCATCAAAAGAGGGAGCGGAGGTGTTCCGCTGTAAGAAGGTGTGAATGTCCGACCATAGTTTGTAAAAAGCGGGTAAGAAAAGGTTAAAATACCCGACTCTACACAATCAATAGCGAGAGCGGAGTTGTTCGGCTAAAAGAAGGTGTGAAAGTCCGACCATGGTTTGTAAAAAGCGGGTAAGAAAAGGTTCGAATGCCAAAATATACACCATCAAAAGCGGAAGCCGAGGTGTTCGGCTGCAAGTACGTGTGAATGTCAGATCATAATTTGCAAAAAGCTGATGAGAAAGGTGTGAATGACCGACAATAATTGCTGAAAAATGTGTTAGAAAAGGTAAGAATGCCGGACCATTCATCATCAAAAGCGGGAGAAGAGGTGTTCGGCTGCAAGAAGCTGTGAATGTCCAGCCATAATTACTGAAAAACGGGTAAGAAAAGGTAGTATTGCCAGACCATAAATGATCAAAACAGGGAGCGGAGGTGTTCCGCTGAAAGAAGGTGTGAATGTCCGACCATAATTGGTAAAAAGCGGGTAAGAAAAGGTTAAAATACCCGACTGTACACAACCAATAGCGGTAGCGGAGTTGTTTGGCTACTAAAAGGTGTGAAAGTCCGACCATGGTTTGTAAAAAGCGGGTAAGAAAAGGTGTGAATGCCGGACAATGTATGATCAAAAGAGGAAACAGAGGTTTTCGGCTGCAAGAAGGTCTAAATGTCCAACCGTAATTTGTAAAAACCGGGGAAGAAAAGGCTCGGAAGCCCGACTATACACCATCAAAAGCGGGTGCAGAGGGGTTCAGCTGCAAGAAGGTCTGAATGTCCATCAATAATTGCTAGAAAACATGAAAAATTTTTTTCGAATATCCAACCGCACATGATCATAAGTGGGAGAGGAGGTGTTCAGCTGCAACAAGGTGTGAATGTCCACCCATAATTCCTCAAAAATGGGTAAAAAAAAAAGGTGCGAATGCCCAACATACATCATCAAAAGCAGGACTGGATGTGTTCGGCTACAAGAAGGTTTGAATGTCCGAGCATAGTTTGTAAAAAGCGGGTAAGAAAAGGTTCGAATGCCCGAACATACACCATCAAAAGAGGGAGCGGAGGTGTTCCGCCATAAGAAGGTGTGAATGTCCGACCGTAGTTGGTAAAAAGCGGGTAAGAAAAGGTTAAAATACCCGACTGTACACAATCAATAGCGGGAAGGGATGTGTTCGGCTACAAGAAGGTGTGAAAGTCCGACCATGTTTTGTAAAAAGCGTTTAAGAAAAGGTGCGAATGCCCGACAATGTATGATCAAAAGAGGGAGCGGAGGTTTTCGGCTGCAAGAAGGTCTGAATGTCCAACCATAATTTGTAAAAACCGGGGAAGAAAAGGCTCGAAAGCCCGACTATACACCATCAAAAGCGGGAGCAGAGGTGTTCAGCTGCAAGAAGGTCTCAATGTCCATCAATAATTGCTAAAAAACATGAAAGAAAATTTTCGAATATCAAACCGCACATGATCATATGCGAGAGAGGAGGTGTTCAGCTGCAAGAAGGTGTGAATGTCCACCCATAATTCCTGAAAAATGGGTAAAAAAAGGTACGAATGCCCAACCATACATCATCAAAAGCCGGTGTGAATGTCAGATCATAATTTGCAAAAACCTGATGAGAAATGGTGAGAATGCCTGACTATACACCATCAAATGCGGGAGCGGAGGTGTTCAGCTGTGAGTAGGTGTGAATGTCCGACCATACTTGCTGAAAAATATGACAAAGCAGTTTTCACTTGGTTCTAGTGAAGGAATTCATTTTATATCAAAATCCGAAATTGTGTAGAACTCGTTGAAATAAGTTTATTCTTTGATTCCTAAAGGTTTAATGTTGTTCTTTGGTATACTGCAAAGTAATACTTTCTATTTTGTTGAAACCGATTCAGACATAGATGAATATGAAGGACAAAGCAGTTTTAACTTGGTTTGAGTGAAGGAATTCATTTTATATCAAAATCCGAAATTGTGTAGAACTTGTCAATCGACGCTTATTCTCGGATTCCTGAAAAGGTTTAGAGTTGTTCTTTCCTATCCTGCAAAGTACAACGTTCTTTTTTTGTTTAAAGCTATTTAGACATGGATAAATATGAAGGACAAAGCAGTTCCTTCTGTGGGTACAGTAGCTCCCGGAATATGGTGACTGCAGGCCCTGAGCCTGGTGGACATAAGGCCCTCCTGCCCTGTGTTGGGTCCCAGGTTGCGGGGATGCCTATTGCAGCCAGTCTCTGGCTGCCCTCTCCGGGGTGGGAGGGACCAGGCGGATGAATTAATTATTCTGCTAGTTTATATATTTTAAACATAAACAATAAACATTTATAAAACTTCCCTTGGCAAGGCAAATCTGTTTGGCATAAAAGGTATGCAGACTACAATTCTGCTGCCATAATGCACAACTCTGGATTTTGATATAAAATGAATTCCTTCACTCAAACCAAGTTAAAACTGCTTTGTCCTTCATATTTATCCATGTCATAATAGCTTTAAAGAAAAAAAGAACGTTGTACTTTGCAGGATAGGAAATAACAACACTAAACCTTTAGGAATCCGAGAATAATCTTATTTTCACGAGTTCTACACAATTTCGGATTTTGATATAAAATGAATTCCTTCACTCAAACCAAGTTAAAACTGCTTTGTCCTTCATATTTATCCATGTCTAAATAGCTTTAAACAAAAAAAGAACGTTGTGCTTTGCAGGATAGGAAAGAACAACTCTAAACCTTTTCAGGAATCCGAGAATATGCGTCGATTGACGAGTTCTACACAATTTCGGATTTTGATATAAAATGAATTCCTTCACTCAAACCAAGTTAAAACTGCTTTGTCCTTCATATTTATCCATGTCTGAATAGGTTTCAACAAAAAAGAAAGTATTACTTTGCAGTATACCAAAGAACAACACTAAACCTTTAGGAATCCGAGAATAAGCTTCTTGTCACCAGTTCTACACAATTTCGGATTTTGATATAAAATGAATTCCTTCACTCAAACCAAGTTAAAACTGCTTTGTCCTTCATATTTACCCATGTCTAAATAGCTTTAAACAAAAAAGAACGTAGTACTTTGCAGGATAGGAAAGAACAACACTAATTTTTTTCATGAATCCGAGAATAAGCTTCTTTTCACTAGTTCTACACAATTTAGGATTTTGATATAAAATGAATTCCTTCACTCAAACCCAGTTAAAACTGCTTTGTCCTTCATATTTATCCATGTCTGAATCGGTTTCAACAAAATAGAAAGTATTACTTTGCAGTATACCAAAGAACAACACTAAACTTTTAGGAATCCGAGAATAAACTTATTTCCACGAGTTCTACACAATTTCGGATTTTGATATAAAATTAATTCCTTCACTCAAACTAAGTGAAAACTGCTTTGTCATATTTTTCAGCAAGTATGGTTGGACATTCACACCTACTCACAGCTGAACACCTCCGCTCCCGCATTTGATGGTGTATAGTCGGGCATTCTCACCATTTCTCATCAGGTTTTTAAATTATGATCTGACATTCACACCTGCTTTTGATGTTGTATGGTTGGGCATTCGCACCTTTTTTTATCCATTTTTCAGGAATTATGGGTGGACATTCACACCTTCTTGCAGCTGAACACCTCCTCTCCCGCATATGATTGTGTGCGGTTTGATATTCAAAAAATTTTCTTTCATGTTTTCTAGCAATTATTGATGGACATTGAGACCTTCTTGCAGCTGAACACCTCTGCTCCCGCTTTTGATGGTGTATAGTCGGGCTTTCGAGCCTTTTCTTCCCCGGTTTTTACAAATTATGGTTGGACATTTAGACCTTCTTGCAGCCGAAAACCTCCGTTCCCTCTTTTGATCATACATTGTCCGGCATTCGCACCTTTTCTTACCCGCTTTTTGCAAACCATGGTCGGACTTTCACACCTTTTAGTAGCCAAACAACTCCGCTCCCGCTATTGATTGTGTACAGTCGGGTATTTTAACGTTTTCTTACCCGCTTTTTACCAATTATGGTCGGACATTCACACCTTCTTACAGCGGAACACCTCCGCTCCCTGTTTTGATCATTTATGGTCTGGCAATACTACCTTTTCTTACCCATTTTTGAGTAATTATGGCTGGACATTCACAGCTTCTTGCAGCCGAACACCTCTTCTCCTGCTTTTGATGATGAATGGTCCGGCATTCTTACCTTTTCTAACACATTTTTCAGCAATTATTGTCGGTCATTCACACCTTTCTCATCAGCTTTTTGCAAATTATGATCTGACATTCACACCTACTTGCAGCTGAACACCTCAGCTTCCGCTTTTGATGGTGTATATTTTGGCATTCGAACCTTTTCTTACCCGGTTTTTACAAACCATGGTCGGACTTTCACACCTTCTTTTAGCCGAACAACTCCGCTCCCGCTATTGATTGTGTAGAGTCGGGTATTTTAACCTTTTCTTACCCGCTTTTTACCAACTATGGTCGGACATTCACACCTTCTTGCAGCGAAACACCTCCGCTCCCTCTTTTGATTGTGTATGTTCGGTCATTCGAACCTTTTCTTACCCGCCTTTTACAAACTATGGTCGGACATTCAAACCTTCTTGTGGCCGAACACTTCCACTTCTGCTTTTGATGATGTATAGTTGGGCATTCACACCTTTTCTTACCCATTTTTCAGTAATTATTGGTGGACATTCAGACCTTCTTGCAGCTGAACACCTCCGCTCCCGCTTTTGATGGTGTATAGTCGGGCTTTCGAGGCTTTTCTTCAACGGTGTTTACAAATTATGGTTGGAAATTCAGACCTTGCAGCCGAACAACTCCGCTCCCTCTTTTGATCATACATTGTCGGGTATTCGCACCTTGTCTTACCCGCGTTTTACAAACCATGGTCGGACTTTCACACCTTCTTGTAGCCGAACAACTCCGCTCCCGCTATTGATTGTGTACAGTCGGGTTTTTTAACCTTTTCTTACCCGCTTTTTACCAACTATGGTCGGACATTCGCAGCATCTTACAGCGGAACACCTCCGCTCCCTCTTTTGATGGTGTATGTTCGGGCATTCGAAGTTTTTCTTACCCACTTTTTACAAACTATGGTCGGACATTCAAACCTTCTTGTAGCAGAACACATCCACTTCTTCTTTTGATGATGTATGGTTGGGCATTCGCACCTTTTGTTACCCATTACCCTACTTGCAGTCGAACAGCTCTGCTCCCACTTTTGATTATGTTTGGTTGGATATTCGAACTTTTTCTTAACTGCTTTTTACAAACTTTGGTCGGATGTTCACACCTTCTTGCAGCCGAACACCTCCGCTTCCTCTTTCGATGGTATATATTCGGGCATTCGCACCTTTTCTTACCCGCTTTTTACAAACTATGGTCGGACATTCAAACCTTGTAGCCGAAAACCTCCACTCCCTCTTTTGATCATACTTTGTCGGGCATTCGCACCTTTTCTTACCCGCTTTTTACAAACTATGCTCGGACATTCAAACCTTCTTGTAGCCAAACACATCCACTCCTGCTTTTGTTGATGTATGGTTGGGCATTCGAACCTACTTGTTGCCCGCTTTTCATTAATTATGGGTGGACATTCACACCTTGTCGCAGCCAAACACTTCCGCTCCCTGTTTTGATCATGTATGGTTGGACATTCGCACCTTTTCTCACCCGCTTTTTGCAAACTATGGTCGGTCATTCACAGCTTCCTCTCCACCATACTTGTATGGTGGGATATTCACACCCACTTGCATCCGAAGATCTCCGCCCCCACTTTTGTTGATATTTAGTCGGTCATTCACACCTTACCCGTTTTCTTGCCGCCAAACACCTCTGATCTCACTTTTGATGATGTAAGATTGGGCATTCAGACCTTGCTTTTCCTGCTTTTCACCAACTATAGATGGACATTCACACCTTCTTGCAGCCGAACACTTCCGCTCCACCTTTTAGGTTTCTATCACACCTTTTTTTTCACCGCATTTTATAGATTATGGTCGGAAATTCTCAACCACTCATCCGAAGACCTCTCCTCCCGCTTTTGTTAATATATTTGAACTTTAGTCAGACATTCACACCTACTTGCAGCCGAACACCACCTCTCTAGCTTTTGATGATGTATGGTCCGGCATTCTTACCGTTTCTAACACATTTTTCAGCAATTATGGTAGGACATTCACACCTTCTTGCAGCTGAACACCTCCTCTCCCACTTATGATCATGTGCGGATTGATTTTCGAAAATTTTCTTTCATGTTATCTAGCAATTAATGATGGACATTTAGACCTTCTTGCAGCTGAACACCTCCGCTCCCGCTTTTGATCATACATTGTCAGGCATTCGCACCTTGTCTTACCCGCTTTTTACAAACTTTAGTCAAACATTCACACCTTTTTGCAGCCGAACACAGTTTTTTGCAGCCGAATTTGGGCATTCGAACCTTTTCATACCCACTTTTTACCAAATATGGTCGGACATTCACACAGTCTTACAGCGGAACACCTCCGCTCCCTCTTTTGATGGTGTATGTTCGGGCATTCGAACCTTTTCTTACCCGCTTTTTACAAACTATGCTCAGACATACAAACCTTCTTGTAGCCGAACACATCCACTCCTGCTTTTGATGATGTATGGTTGGGCATTCGAACCTACTTGTTGCCCGCTTTTCATTAATTATGGGTGGACATTCACACCTTGTCGCAGCCAAACACCTCCGCTCCCTGTTTTGATCATGTATGGTTGGACATTCGCACCTTTTCTCACCCGCTTTTTGCAAACTATGGTCGGCCATTCACAGCTTCCTCTCCACCATACTTGTATGGTGGGATATTCACACCCACTTGCATCCGAAGACCTCCGCCCTCACTTTTGTTGATATTTAGTCGGTCATTCGCACCTTACCCGCTTTTGGCAAACTATCGCCTTCTTGCAGCCAAAAACCTCTGATCTCGCTTTTGATGATGTAAGGTTGGGCATTCAGACCTTGCTTCACCTGCTTTTCACCAAATATAGTCGGACATTCACACCTTCTTGCAGCCGAACACTTCCGCTCCACCTTTTAGTTTTCTCTGGGGCATTCACACCTTTTTTTTCAACGCATTTTATAAAAACACCACAGGAACACCGTATTGAGGCTTTGTTCTGACCGCTCATTCGGTTCGCGTTTCTTTCAAGCAATTCTCCTGGTTAGCCCGCACTCGGCTCGCTCCCAGAGCCGTGTTAAAGTCTACTTCGCATTCACTCTCTTTTCTCAGCAGACTAAAAGAAACTTCCATCCTGCACCACTGTTTGCTTTTTCACAAGAGCAGAGGAGAGCGCACCGTTCCCAGCGGCACTGCAGTACCGGGTCGATGCTTGGAGTGAACGGAGCAAGCTCCTTTTTCAAATCCTATTGATAAAAATCCATTTAATATGTAGTCCTTGCATAGACATATCACATACTACACTTGATCTTAGCCAAAAGGCCGAGAAGCGATATCTGTCCACTGGTTCACGTCCGAGGGCCCTTCCTGGCACAATGCGCACTTGTAGCGGTGTTCTTTTTATGGCCATAGTGTCACTTTGCACCTCCACCCACCCGCTGCACTGAGCACTCTTCAACCCTTTTAAATGGTATAACTTTACACTACCGCATGCTCCAGCGAGCACCATTCAAGCAACAACTTTGCACTCCAGCTTTGAACATCGGCACAGTCGCAACAAGTAAGGCGACTCTACTCAGAGAAGTCACTCTGCACAGTAACAAGATTTCTTTTGCACAGACAGAAAGGGCTTCATCCACAAAGGTAAAGCCTGCCAAAAATAGAAACAACTCATTAGTGCTGCTCAACGTTGTACTTTGCAGTAAAAGAAAGAGCAAATCTAAAGTTTCAGGAATCCGAGAATAAGCTTACTTTCTTCTTTCTTCTTTACGATTTTGGATTTTGCTATAAAATGAATTCCTTCACTCAAACTAAATTAAAACTGCTAAACCGCTAATCTGTTAAATGCAAGGCAGATGTCAAATTCACCGAAATAGGATCTAAGGGTATTTGGCCAATCGAGCTGTAGCAGCTTCGGTAAAAGAGTATAAGTTGAAGAGTTTGTGAATAAAGGTGTGCGCACACATAGTGAGTTGTAGGAAAATAGGCAGGGAGCAATGCCGGCTGGGGTATATGTTCTTGTATGTTGTCTGACTGTTTGATTTGAATATGTTGTGTAAGTGTCCTGTTGAATGTTACATGTTTGGGCTTTGACACGCTTCACTGTGGTTGTTAACTGTGTGGTGTGTCCTGAAATGTTATATGTTTGGGCTGTGTGACATGCTTAATGCTTTTCAGTAGCAACCCACTTATTCATATATAGCAACTGACAACATAAGAAGTCCGGACATCTTTGATAGTAGTTGTAGAAGTATCCTTATTGATAATAGATAAACTAATTCATAGTGATAGAACAGTAGATGAACAGGTGCCTGCACATGTCTCATGAAAATAAAATGGGTGTATGATTGCTGACGGCAGAGCAATACTGCCAAACTTATGAGTTCTTGTGGCAAACTTGATTCAGTGTCTTGACGTGTATACGCTGTTTCGCTGACTTGTCACAAGAAACAAAGTGTGTTTGATAAGATCCGACCATTTTATTATGGGAGGATCAGTATGTATGGATTCTGATGTGACTGATAAACCCATTCGTATCTTAAGCATAATCAAATACGTGAGACAACGCCCTGGCACACAATCAAAAAAAAAAAAAGAGAGAGCGGTTTTGTGTCCCCACAGTCCATAATGTAGAAAAGAGAGAAAAAAGCCTTTCTGATTTGGTGTGTGTGCTCACAGTGCAGAGTGTAGAGAAAAGAGAGAAAAGAAAGCCGTTTTGGTGTCACGGGAGTTGTGACTTAAACACACACATTTCTGAATTGAGAAAGGAAATTATTTTAGAGGAAGCACTAGAGTTTAGATCCCACATTTGTTGATAGGCATTCATTTAATTTTTCTTTTAATCAGTTTTAAAGTGAATACTAACTGAGAAATGAAAAAGGTGAAGAGTTTAGAAGCTTGGTTCAAGAGCAAAACTTGGTTTATGATCAGCTGAGTCTCTAAACAGAACAGCAAAGGGCTTCATCGAACATTTAAAAAAGATTCAGATTGTTAGAATATCCAGAATTTATAGAAATGGTGGTGATTACTCTTATTTTCTAGAATGGAAATAACTGCACCATGTCTGTTTTATGAATTTAAGGGGCTAAAAAGTTTTGTTCTCGTTTTTCTATGATTAACCGAATGTATGTGAGAGTCCAAACAGACAGAAGGGTTACGGCCGAGCGCTGGACCTTCCAAAAAAGATGAGACAGGCTGGACCCGTGCCATACTAGTTAAGACCTGCCTGTGGATAACAGGTTCTTTAAACTCTCACAAACTCACACACGTTCGCACACATACACCCATACACACACACATTCTTGAACTTGCTGCAAGATTAAACCTTTGCATTAACTGACTCCAGCAACTCTGAGTCTCATTGAGAGACTTTTCTCAACAATTGGGTCCTCAAACCAGATCTCAACGTTTTTTCCGCTGTCCAGGGTCGGAGCTGAAACCGTGCACGGGGGAGTCCAGTACTCCTAATGAAAGACCCCCTGCTGAATTGCGGTAATTAGGGGCCAGTGTCCACTGAAAGGGGGAAAAAGGGACGAGATCGTACTTTTGAATCAATGGCCAGAAGCCATTGGCAGTGCAGGCATCAACAATAATGGTGTTATTTCACCCATTAACACTTAAGGTACCTCATGCAGTGGCTGTGATATGGTTACTTAACAAAATATCTTTACCAGACATCTCTCCTACATAACAGTTCTTCTTTCACAGCCACACCTTGTTGTCGAGAGATGTGCTACACTTAATCCATCCACACTGCTACCTACCCCACAGATGGAAAGCCTCATGATTGCATGTCAGAAATAACCATCAGTGTTTTACCCAGGCCAGACTTAACTGATATACGTTATGAAAATGCAGAAATAACTATATTTATTCAACAGGTCAAGCAAAAAACCCTGATGGCACAAATGCTACAGGATTTACAGTAGTAACAAAAACTGAAGTTTTCTTAAAACAACCACTACCAAAAAATTACTCTGTTCAAGCGGTCGAATTGGTAGCTTTAACTGAAGCTTGTAAATTAAATAACAAAAAGGTTGTTAACGTTTACACTGACAGTCAGTATGCTAAGTGTGACCAAATTTCATCTGCAGAGGCAAAAGTTTGCAAAGCATGGAGATCTGTGAGGGAGTCTTCTGCCTGCAAAGAGAGGGAAGCGAAAACAGGAAAAGATTTAGCTGCTTGCTTAGCTGCAGCATCAGCTCTGGCATTGCCACAAGCAACAGGATCGTCTGAGTTAGTGTGAGCCGCACACTTACAGACCGAGATTGCTGTAGGCAAAAGGATCGCATCAAGAAGATCAGAAACCTGCTTGGAGTTCAGAATAGTTTTACCATCTGATTTAAGGAAATGCCTGTGTTTCCACAGCGCACCAAAGTCATGAACAACACCAAAAGCATATCTGGAATCTGTGTAAATAGTGACTTACCAGCTGCCAACTTACAAGCTTCAGTAAGTGCAATAAGCTCAGTAGTTTGAGCAGAGAAATGTTTAGGAAGAGAACCAGACAACAAAGTGTCATGTGAAGAACATACTGCAAACCAAACACAGTTAGTACCTGTGGCTGGATCACGCAAAGCTGATCCATCTACAAAAAGAATCATGTCAGAGTTTGGAAGAGGAGTCTCTAAAAGATCAGGTCGGGGTGTACAAACTTGTTCCAAAACAGCTTCACAGTCATGAGGCTCCCCATCCTCAGGAGTTGGAAGCAAAGTAGCAGGATTCAGAACAGTACAACGTTTAACAGTGACATTTGGCATATCACAGAGGTGTATCTGAGCCAACGAGCAGTTGAAAGATGTGAAGTTTTCTGCTCGAGAAGAATAATGGCAACAGCATGAGGAACCAAAACAGTCAAATTAGCGTAGCCCACAATATCTTGGGAGGCCAGGACAGCTTTCTCTGCAGCTGCAACAGCACGAAGACAACCAGGCAGGCCTGCAGCCACAGAGTCCAGTTTTGCTGAGAAATGAGCCACTGGCCTTTGCCTGCCCCATGTTCCTGCATAAGAACAGATGTCATACAACCATGCTTCTCATCAACTGCCTGTATGAAAGGTTTATGAGGATCTGGAATGCCAAGTGTTGGTGCTGTTTGAAGAGCCAGCTTAAGCTGACTAAAGGCTGATTCAGCCTCAGGAGTCCATGGAACACGATCAGCTGACTGGAGGCCTTTACCATGGATAAGAGCACCTAAGAGAGCTTCGAGAAAAGAGTAGTTAGGAATAAAGTTCCTGCAGTAAGATGTTATACCTAAGAATGACATAAGCTGTTTTTTAGTAACCGGTTTAGGAATGATCTGAACTGCAGCAACACGTTTAGGAGAAAGTGAGCGCCCATCCTTAGAAATCACATGACCCAAAAAGGTGACTTCGTCCTGTACAAACTGTAAATTAGAAAGGCTGGCTTTATGGCCATAAGAAGGAAGATGTTTCAACAGATTCACTGTCTTTTTCACACTGTTGTTTAGATGGACTACATAAAAGGATGTCATCCACATACTGCAAAAGAGCGGAGCCTGTGGTTGATTGAAGTTAATCCAGACTAGCTTTGAGGGCAGCATTGTAAATAGTGGGACTTTCACAGTACCCCTGGCATAACCGGGTAAAAGTCCAAGATCTCCCTTCAAACTAAAAAGCAAACCAAAATGGGCTATCAGGGTGCACTGGCGACAAGTCAACCACTGAGAAAAACTGTGCATCTGATGTAATTTGAGACAAAATAGTGTGTGGGTTGGGCACAGTAGGAGCATGTGGCTGAACTGCAGCATTCACCGCTTGGAGGTCCTGTACAAAACGCCATTCATCTGGCTGGCCAGCATCTTTAATCTTTTTAACAGGAAACAATGGAGTAAGCACAGGTGAATTTTCAAAAGGAACAATAACGCCTGTTTTCTGAAAAGATTGAAAAACAGGTTTAATCCCTTTAATTGCTTCAGGCTTAAAAGGGTATTGTTTTTTACATGGACAAAAGTCTGATTTAGGGGTGACAATTACTGGTTCACAGCCTTTTATCAACCCCACATCATATTTGCTCTTAGCCCAAAGATCATTGGGCACTTCAGCCAACATGGGTATCGAAGACAAATCTGTTTCAGATTAAAAACATGCTTCAAAATGTGATTCTGTGGTAGGAATTAATTCCACAGTTCTTTGACAATGCATTGTACTCAAAAATATTTTTTTGTATGCTGACAATCGTTCAGAAAACATCAAATTTGGATCAGCAGGTGAAACGGTCCAATCCGTTTCTTTCTGACATGTAGCAACAAACTCTCCCACACCTTGTCAATGCCAGTGTGTAGGTTTGGCCAAGGAAATGTGAGGGCGAGTACCACAAACATTAAAAAAATCGAATTGCTCTGGAGTGAGCGACACAGCCAATAAAGTAGGCGCACATATTTTTTCACTTCTTCTCATAGTCATTGTCAGGCCCCAAAGAAATGTGTGATGTGCAGTGCAAATCAGCAGGTTGCATGAAATCAGAAAGGGGTGAAACTAACGCTTTTGCTTCTTCCACTAGTTGTTGTGAAAAAGGAGAGCTGGGAAGTTTCCACTCATAAGCATATGTAAGTGCAGATGAATCAAACTGCACTGCTGTGAAAACTTTGTCAGGCTGTAACATAACGTTAATACCCTCTGGTGTAGAAGTTAAAATAATGCCTAATTTACACATGAGATCACAGCCCATTAGGTTAATGGGACACAACTCTGATAACAAAAATGAGTGTTTGAAGGAGAGCCCATCGGGAGTGACACACGCAATGGGCGATGTCATTTTCTCCTTCACAACCTGGCCTGATGCAGACATAGAGTAAACGTGGTTTCCACTTAACTTTGGAGGACAATCAAACTCCCCTGACGTCACTACTGATGAACATAAGTTCCTATATTCTGAGAGAAATATCTTTGCTCTAGGACGGAAATAGCATGCAAAACTTTACTACGTGAATCACAGTCGGCAAGCGTTTCTTCACTACACAGAGCAGGAAAAATGTGTGAGTGTGTTTGTGCTATCACCCATTAGTGGAGGCTCCGCTGCCGCGTGACGTCCAGAACCTGCCTCCCACCCTCAGTCAGCCTTTGGCCAAATTTCATCACTTTTCAGCTGTGGACAGTCCTTCTTCCAGTGTCCAGTCTGGCCACAGTAAAAACAAATATTCGGATCATAGCTCTGGCGTGGCCCATTTCGACCTCCTCTCTCACACGTCCACGTCTTCGACTTCGGCCTCGTGCTCTGTTTACACCAACTGCGTAATACATGGTCATGGCTGCCAAATGCAGCTCCTTTTCACACTTGTCCCTTTTGGTTGTCTTACGCGTCTCAACTTGGTTCTGAGCATGGCGAGCATATCGGCGAACGTCAGCCAAACGAGGACCCTCATACCATCCCACGTAAATGTTCTTTACTTCAGTGGCGACATCTGGCATGAGGCCTTTAATTATTGCATCGCAAACTGTGGCCTTCTCTCAGCCAAACACCTCTGATCTCGCTTTTCATGATGTAAGGTTGGGCATGCAGACCTTGCTTCACCTGCTTTTCACTAAATATAGTCGGACATTCACACCTTCTTGCAGCCGAACACTTCCGCTCCACCTTTTAGTGTTCTATCACACCTTTTTTTTCACCGCATTTTATAGATAATGGTTGGAAATTCTAAACCACTTCTCCTGGTTAGCCCGCACTCGGCTCGCTCCCAGAGCCGTGTTAAAGTCTGCTTCGCATTCACTCTCTTTTCTCAGCAGATTAAAGAAACTTCCATCCTGCACCGCTGTTTGCTTTTTCACAAGAGCAGAGGAGAGCGCACCGTTCCCAGCGGCACTGCAGTACCGGGTCGATGCTTGGAGTGAACGGAGCAAGCTCCTTTTTCAACTCCTATTGATAAAAATCCATTTAATATGTAGTCCTTGCATAGACATATCACATATTAAACTGATAAGTACAGATTTTTTTTTTTTTTTTTTTTTTTTTTTTTTTTTTTTTTATTACAAAACTTCCAAGAAACATTTAGAACAACATGACAAAACAGTCAAAGTAATGCTTTACATGTCCGACACAAAAACCATACAAACATAAGAAACAACCACAAAGAAACACTACCCGCTCATGAAAATAAAGTCTTCCATCGCTCTCTTGCAGCGTGATACCCGTACTTTTCCTCCTCCATTCTTCTCATGCATCCAATCTCTGCCCTCACCCTTGCCACCACCCTTCCCACCTGCCAGTCCACATTGTTTTTAATCAACGCCGTCCTTGCATCCCACAGCGCCACCTTTCCCATAGACAGAACCAACCATAACAGAAAACCCTCCCTACCTTTCCCCCTTAAACCCAAGCCCAGCATTATCATGTCATACTTTAAAGACCCCAATCTTGGAAAAAAAAGAACCAACTCAACCCACACTTTTGTTGCAAACCCACATTCCCAAAACACATGCTCAATTGTCTCATCAGCCCCACACCCCTCCCTTGGGCACAAACTCCCCCGTGTCAACCCGTGTCTATTTAAAACTTCCCTGACTGGCAACCTCCTGTGTAAGGCGAGCCAATTTATATCCCTCGCCCTGTTTGTGAGACCTTTCTGCTGTGTGAAAACCCACCCTTGTTGCCCCACCCCATACACCCCCACCAGCCCCCTTTTTTCCACCAGAGCCCTGTACAGGCGCCGGTGACTGAAGCACAGGTCCCCCTCCTGACACTCTGGGTGCTTTTTCCCCCAGCATACCACCTGCCTATAATACGGGGGTAAGACATCCCCCTTTGGCCTTCTATTGTCCCAGGACACCAATCTCCTGAAGGGGAATGACAACCAAAACAGCAAAAGTGCCTGAAAATGATGGCCACTTGTCTGTTGCACAGACCTGCACAAAAAGGAAAAGAAAACCACATCCAACTTAAGTGGGATGTCCGGCACACCCCTCCCTCCCATCCGAACTTCCTGGTACATCCACTCCCTTCTCACATATTCATACCCCCCCCATACAAAGGAAAAAACATCTCTCATGAAACTTCTCCTATATTGAGGAGGTAAAGGAAAAACATACGCTAGGTATACCAAAAATGGCAAAATATCAGCCTTCAAAACCAGCACTCTACCACTTAAGGAAAGTTGCCGGGATTTCCACAGCCCCATCCGCGAACGGGCTGCAGCCAGACGCCTTCCCCAATTTAATTCTGCACTCCCTTCTCCCTGAAACTCTACCCCCAGGACTCTCACTGGGCCCTGGCACTGGGGCAGACCAGCTAGGCCTCCCACCCTACCAGCCCATGGTCCAAAAAACTTAATGGTGGACTTCCCTAAGTTCACCTTGGCCCCCGACACTATTGAAAAACTCTCCACCACTTCCAACAGCCGTGTGACCGACCTCTCTGTTGTCAAAAAAAAGGTCATGTCATCCGCATACTGCATCACTGTCAACTTGTCCGGACCTGCTCCAGGAAGGTGCAGACCCACCACACCCGGGTCCCCCCGCACCACCGAACCCAGCGGCTCCATGTAAGCCACAAAGAGCAGCGGGGAGAGTGGGCATCCCTGCCTCACCCCAGTTCTCTGTGCCACCACTGTACCCAAGTGCCCGTTCACCATAACTCTGCTCCCCACCCCCTTGTACATGATCTCCAACCACTCTATAAAACGGGGCCCAAATCCCATCCTCTCCAAAACTGCAAAAAGAAACCTGTGGTTCACCCTGTCAAACGCTTTCTCCATATCTAACCCCACCAAACTCATATTGATCCCCCGCTCCTCCACCCAATGAATACAGTCCCTCACCAATCCCAGATTCCACTGTATTAGCCTTCCCTCCACCCCACACGTCTGATCCTCATGGATTACATGAGGTAGAGCCTTCCGAAGACGACCAACTAGGACTCGAGCCACAATTTTGTAGTCCACACAGAGCAACGTGATCGGCCTATAGCTTTCCATTCGCTCCCTGTTTTGATCATGTATGGTTGGACATTCGCACCTTTTCTCACCCGCTTTTTGCAAACTATGGTCGGCCATTCACAGCTTCCTCTCCACCATACTTGTATGGTGGGATATTCACACCCACTTGCATCCGAAGACCTCCGCCCCCACTTTTGTTGATATTTAGCCGATCATTCGCACCTTACCCGCTTTTGGCAAACTATGGCCTTCTTGCAGCCAAAAACCTCTGATCTCGCTTTTGATGATGTAAGGTTGGGCATTCAGACCTTGCTTCACCTGCTTTTCACCAAATATAGTCGGACATTCACACCTTCTTGCAGCCGAACACTTCCGCTCCACCTTTTAGTTTTCTATGGGGCATTCACACCTTTTTTTACACCGCATTTTATAAAAACACCACAGGAACACCGTATTGAGGCTTTGTTCTGACCGCTCATTCGGTGTCGCGTTTCTTTCAAGCAATTCTCCTGGTTAGCCCGCACTCGGCTCGCTCCCAGAGCCGTGTTAAAGTCTGCTTCGCATTCACTCTCTTTTCTCAGCAGATTAAAGAAACTTCCATCCTGCACCGCTGTTTGCTTTTTCACAAGAGCAGAGGAGAGCGCACCGTTCCCAGCGGCACTGCAGTACCGGGTCGATGCTTGGAGTGAACGGAGCAAGCTCCTTTTTCAACTCCTATTGATAAAAATCCATTTAATATGTAGTCCTTGCATAGACATATCACATATTAAACTGATAAGTACAGATACTACACTTGATCTTAGCCAAAAGGCCGAGAAGCGATAACTGTCCACTGGTTCACGTCCGAGGGCCCTTCCTGGCACAATGCGCACTTGTAGCGGTGTTCGTTTTATGGCCATAGTGTCACTTTGCACCTCCGCCCACCCGCTGCACTGAGCACTCTTCAACCCTTTTAAATGGTATAACTTTACACTACCGCACGCTCCAGCGAGCACCATTCAAGCAACATCGGCACAGTCGCAACAAGTAAGGCGACTCTACTCAGAGAAGTCACTCTGCACAGTAACAAGATTTCTTTTGCACAGACAGAAAGGGCTTCACCCGCAAAGGTAAAGCCTGCCAAAAATAGAAACAATTCATTAGTGCTGCTCTCCACGGAAGTCTTTAGTAAAAGGCGAAAGACTTGTACATTATGAAGAGAAACCAGTGTATGATTATCCATCACTGCGGGAGCAGGGCATCAGGCTAGTTGGCATAGCCACCTTCCCCATGGTGAGCTTTGCTTGGTTGAGACGCTTGCTCCCCCCCCTTGCTCCTCGGCTGACCAAGTAGGAACAATCGGGCCCTATTCGATGGCTGCCTTGTCTTTTACTCTGTGCAAAAGACAAGGCAGCCACAAACAACACGGGAACACCGTATTGAGGCTTTGATCTGACTGCTCATTCGGTGTCGCGTTTCTTTCAAGCAATTCTCCCGGTTAGCCCGCACTCGGCTCGCTCCCAGAGCCGTGTTAAAGTCTGCTTCGCATTCACTCTCTTTTATCAGCAGATTAAAAGAAAGTTTCATCTTAGGCTCCCTGAAACTTCCATCCTGCACCGCTGTTTGCTTTTTCACAAGAGCAGAGGAGAGCGCACCGTTCCCAGCGGCACTGCAGTACCGGGTCGATGCTTGGAGTGAACGGAGCAAGCTCCTTTTTCAACTCCTATTGATAAAAATCCATTTAATATGTAGTCTCGCATAGAGGACATATCAGACATTAAACTGATAAGAACAGATACTACACTTGATCTTAGCCAAAAGGCCGAGAAGCGATAACTGTCCACTGGTTCACGTCCGAGGGCCCTTCCTGGCACAATGCGCACTTGTAGCGGTGTTCTTTTTATGGCCATAGTGTCACTTTGCACCTCCGCCCACCCGCTGCACTGAGCACTCTTCAGCCCTTTTAAATGGTATAACTTTACACTACCACACGCTCCAGCGAGCACCATTCAAGCAACAACTTTGCACTCCAGCTTCGAACATCGGCACAGTCGCAACAAGTAAGGCGACTCTAGTCAGAGAAGTCACTCTGCACAGTAACAAGATTTCTTTTGCACAGACAGAAAGGGCTTCATCCGCAAAGGTAAAGCCTGCCAAAAATAGAAACAACTCATTAGTGCTGCTCAACGTTGTACTTTGCAGTAAAAGAAAGAGCAAATCTAAAGTTTCAGGAATCCGAGAATAAGCTTACTTTCATGAGTTCTTCACGATTTCGGATTTTGCTATAAAATGAATTCCTTCACTCAAACTAAATTAAAACTGCTAAACCGCTAATCTGTTACATACAAGGCAGATGTCAAATTCACCGAAATAGGATCTAAGGGTATTTGGCCAATCGAGCTGTAGCAGCTTCGGTAAAAGAGTATAAGTTGAAGAGTTTGTGAATAAAGGTGTGCGCACACATAGTGAGTTGTAGGAAAATAGGCAGGGAGCAATGCCGGCTGGGGTATATGTTCTTGTATGTTGTCTGACTGTTTGATTTGAATGTGTTGTGTAAGTGTCCTGAAATGTTATATGTTTGGGCTGTGTGACATGCTTAATGCTTTTCAGTAGCAACCCACTTATTCATATATAGCAACTGACAACATAAGAAGTCCGGACATACTTTGATAGTAGTTGTAGAAGTATCCTTATTGATAATAGATAAACTAATTCATAGTGATAGAACAGTAGATGAACAGGTGCCTGCACATGTCTCATGAAAATAAAATGGGTGTATGATTGCTGACGGCAGAGCAATACTGCCAAACTTATGAGTTCTTGTGGCAAACTTGATTCAGTGTCTTGACGTGTATACGCTGTTTCGCTGACTTGTCACAAGAAACAAAGTGTGTTTGATAAGATCCGACCATTTTATTACGGGAGGATCAGTATGTATGGATTCTGATGTGACTGATAAACCCATTCGTATCTTAAGCATAATCTAATACGTGAGACAACGCCCTGGCACACAATCAAAAAAAAAAAGAGAGAGAGCGGTTTTGTGTCCCCACAGTCCATAATGTAGAAAAGAGAGAAAAAAGCCTTTCTGATTTGGTGTGTGTGCTCACAGTGCACAGTGTAGAGAAAAGAGAGAAAAGAAAGCTGTTTTGGTGTCACGGGTGTTGTGACTTACACACACACATTTCTGAATTGAGAAAGGAAATTATTTTAGAGAAAGCACTAGAGTTTAGATCCCACATTTGTTGATAGGCATTCATTTAATTTTTCTTTTAATCAGTTTTAAAGTGAATACTAACTGAGAAATGAAAAAGGTGAAGAGTTTAGAAGCTTGGTTCAAGAGCAAAACTTGGTTTATGATCAGCTGAGTCTCTAAACAGAACAGCAAAGGGCTTCATCGAACATTTAAAAAAGATTCAGATTGTTAGAATATCCAGAATTTATAGGAATGGTGGTGATTACTCTTATTTTCTAGAATGGAAATAACTGCACCATGTCTGTTTTATGAATTTAAGGGGCTAAAAAGTTTTGTTCTCGTTTTTCTATGATTAACCGAATGTATGTGAGAGTCCAAACAGACAGAAGGGTTACGGCCGAGCGCTGGACCTTCCAAAAAAGATGAGACAGGCTGGACCTGTGCCATACTAGTTAAGACCTGCCTGTGGATAACAGGTTCATTAAACTCTCACATACACAAACTCACACACGTTCGCACACATACACCCATTCACACACACATTCTTGAACTTGCTGCAAGATTAAACATTTGCATTAACTGACTCCAGCAACTCTGAGTCTCATTGAGAGACTTTTCTCAACAATTGGGTCCTCAAACCAGATCTCAACGTTTTTTCCGCTTTCCAGGGTCGGAGCTGAAACCGTGCACGGGGGAGTCCAGTACTCCTAATGAAAGACCCCCTGCTGAATTGCGGTAATTAGGGGCAAGTGTCCACTGAAAGGGGGAAACAGGGACGAGATCGTACTTTTGAATCAATGGCCAGAAGCCATTGGCAGTGCAGGCATCAACAATAATGGTGTTATTTCACCCATTAACACTTAAGGTACCTCATGCAGTGGCTGTGATATGGTTACTTAACAAAATATCTTTACCAGACATCTCTCCTACATAACAGTTCTTCTTTCACAGCCACACCTTGTTGTCGAGAGATGTGCTACACTTAATCCATCCACACTGCTACCTACCCCACAGATGGAAAGCCTCATGATTGCATGTCAGAAATAACCATCAGTGTTTTACCCAGGCCAGACTTAACTGATATACGTTATGAAAATGCAGAAATAACTATATTTATTCAACAGGTCAAGCAAAAAACCCTGATGGCACAAATGCTACAGGATTTGCAGTAGTAACAGAAACTGAAGTTTTCTTAAAACACCAACTACCAAAAAATTACTCTGTTCAAGCAGTCGAATTGGTAGCTTTAACTGAAGCTTGTAAATTAAATAACAAAAAGGTTGTTAACGTTTACACTGACAGTCAGTATGCCTTCTCAACTGTACATGTGTTAACACAGCATTGGAAAAACAGGTATGTTGACATCCACAGCTAAATGTATAAACTACAAATATTTTAGCATTATTAGATGTTATTCAATTGCCATCTACAATAGACTCGTATGAATGACCGGAAGGAAAACCATACTGCCAAAGAATTTGTTTAAATATGCTGCAGTATTGAGCCACGGACCATGTCATGTCTCAACAGGAGGGATGGAAGCAATAATGAACAAGGTTTTTACAGCATATGGTTTTACTAATTATTGAATTTTTTTTTTAGAATAAATAAATGAATAAAGTTTTGTCTAGCAGGTCAAATATGTGCAAAATACATTCCACAGGGCAATCTAAGACCAAAACGAAGATAATTCCCTAAGCCAGTGTATCTTTTTCAACATATTTGTTTGTATTTCATTATTTCATTATTGTGTAGATTTCATTGAACTAAATTAATGTTAAGGGAAACGATTCTGCTCAGTGACAACAGAGGTTTTTACCAAATGGTCTGAAATATTTCCATGTGCACAAGCAGATGCACTCTCAGTAGCAAAATCACGCGTAAAATAACTCATTTCTAGATTTGAAATTCCTGAAAAGATCTTCAGTGATAATTTGACACACTTTGTAAACTATGTCATCTCACTGATGGCAAAGAACTTAAAATAGATCTTAGAAACCACTGTGATATAGAAGGTTTCGCTAACACATTGGAATTGTTTTACTATTTACATATGCATGTGCAGTGAAGAATTGCTTGCTGCTGATAAATGCAAAGAAGAACAGCTTACACATAGATGCTCACATATAGGCTGCTGAATGCAATGAAGACCTGCTTATCCAGTAAAGTTCAATGTCAATGTGTAATATTCAATTAGGATTTGCAAAACAGTGAAGTTAAACAATGAATGGGTCCATAGTCGGTATGAGAAGACTACAGGAATATTTACCTGGGTGTACGTTCAAACAGAGATGAGAAAATTGCGATAAATTATTGTTTGTTTGTTTGTTAGTATGTATATGAATGTTATGTGTATAAACTGTGTTGAGTTGTAGTTACTCAGTAGTGTCTCAGTGAAACAACCGACGGGGGAAGCCTTGCGGTGACAACAAAAGCAGTGTTTTACTGATCAGTCAAGTTGCTCCAGTGTACTCCATACAAACTGGTTGGCTACTGAAGGGATAGAAAATGGGGAATACTTGTTTTAAAGCAAACAAGGAATTAGATGGGAAAAATACATGTTTTAACGGGACCCAGACAATATTATATAGATGTCGCCACTGAAGTAAAGAACATTTACGTGGGATGGTGTGAGGGTCCTCGTTTGGCTGACGTTCGCCGATATGCTCGCCATGCTCAGAACCAAGTTGAGACGCGTAAGACAACCAAAAGGGACAAGTGTGAAAAGGAGCTGCATGTGGCAACCATGACCATGTATTACGCAGTTGGTGTAAACAGAGGACGAGGCCGAAGTCGAAGACGTGGACGTGTGGGAGAGGAGCCACTTCAGAGCTATGATCCGAATATTTGTTTTTACTGTGGCCAGACTGGACACTGGAAGAAGGACTGTCCACAGCTAAAAAGTGATGAAATTGGGCAAAAGGCTGACTGAGGGTGGGAGGCAGGTTCTGGACGTCACGCGGCAGCGGAGCCTCCACTAATGGGTGATAGCACAAACACACTCACACATTTTTCCTGCTCTGTGTAGTGAAGCAACGCTTGCCGACTGTGATTCACGTAGTAAAGTTTTGCATGCTATTTCCGTCCTAGAGCAAAGATATTTCTCTCAGAATATAGGAACTTATGTTCATCAGTAGTGACGTCAGGGGAGTTTGATTGTCCTCCAAAGTTAAGTGGAAACCACGTTTACTGTATGTCTGCATCAGGCCAGGTTGTGAAGGAGAAAATGACAATGCCCATTGCGTGTTGTCACTCCCGATGAGCTCTCCTTCAAACACTCATTTTTGTTATCAGAGTTGTGTCCCATTAACCTGATGGGCTGTGATCTCATGTGTAAATTAGGCATTATTTTAACTTCTACACCAGAGGGTGTTAAGGTTATGTTACAGCCTGACAAAGTTTTCACAGCAGTGCAGTTTGATTCATCGGCACTTACATATGCTTATGAGTGGAAACTTCCCAGCTCTCCTTTTTCACAACAACTAGTGGAAGAAGCAAAAGCGTTAGTTTCACCCCTTTCTGATTTCATGCAACCTACTGATTTGCACTGCACATCACACATTTCTTCGGGGCCTGACAATGACTATGAGAAGAAGTGAAAAAATATGTGCGCCTACTTTATTGGCTGTGTCGCTCACTCCAGAGCACTTCGATTTTTTTAATGTTTGTGGTACTCGCCCTCACATTTCCTTGGCCAAACGTACACACTGGCAGTGACAAGGTGTGGGAGAGTTTGTTGCTACATGTCAGAAATAAATGGAGTGGACTGTTTCACCTGCTGATCCAAATTTGATGTTTTCTGAACGATTGTCAGCATACAAAAAAACATTTTTGAGTACAATACATTGTCAAAGAACTGTGGACTTAATTCCTACCACAGAATCACATTTTGAAGCATGTTTTTTATCTGAAACAGATTTGTCTTCGATACCCATGTTGGCTGAAGTGCCCAATGATCTTTGGGCTAAGAGCAAATATGATGTGGGGTTGATAAAAGGCTGTGAACCAGTAATTGTCACCCCTAAATCAGACTTTTGTCCATGTAAAAAACAATACCCTTTTAAGCCTGAAGCAATTAAAGGGATTAAACCTGTTTTTCAATCTTTTCAGAAAACAGGCGTTATTGTTCCTTTTGAAAATTCACCTGTGCTTACTCCATTGTTTCCTGTTAAAAAGATTAAAGATGCTGGCCAGCCAGATGAATGGCGTTTTGTACAGGACCTCCAAGCGGTGAATGCTGCAGTTCAGCCACATGCTCCTACTGTGCCCAACCCACACACTATTTTGTCTCAAATTACATCAGATGCACAGTTTTTCTCAGTGGTTGACTTGTCGCCAGTGCACCCTGATAGCCCATTTTGGTTTGCTTTTTAGTTTGAAGGGAGATCTTGGACTTTTACCCGGTTATGCCAGGGGTACTGTGAAAGTCCCACTATTTACAATGCTGCCCTCAAAGCTAGTCTGGATTAACTTCAATCAACCACAGGCTCTGCTATTTTGCAGTATGTGGATGACATCATTTTATGTAGTCCATCTAAACAACAGTGTGAAAAAGACCAAATGACTCAAATAACTTTTTTGCTTTCAAAATTTTTCCTCTAGTGACGCTGACTTAGAGAGGGATGAAGATAATCATGTTTAATTGTTCATGTTTTGATTGTTTATCATTGGACCCTTTATTACTATGATGCCTGCATTTTAAACTCACGTTGTGTGCAAATGCAGGCTGATGTTTTACAGATAAAGTTATTATTTTCCTTGTTTCTTTTGGGTTGATTAATATAATGGTATTATTATAATCAAAAGGGAGGAATGTAATGGAAAATAATTCTTATATGCATTGTATTGAGTGTTACTGTGTATAACCTGCAAATGACCGAGCTGCAAGGTACCACCCTGCCCTGTTTTCTTAAATTCCTCTTTACAATGGTGGGCTTGTTATAATGAGATAGCTGCACTTTAGGGGGGACAGGGTTAGGCTGGTATTTACGAGTGTGTCTGGGTAACCTCAACTGATGGTTGGGGAGGAAAGTTAGAAGAACAATCAATTATACCCAAAAACAGATGACGTGATGAGCGGGCAATATAACTGTGTGTTTTTGCTTCAGTGGTCAGAGCAACTCTGTATTCTGTACTGTGTTGTTCTCTCTTGCAAGATATTATTATTAAAGTCTCTTATCTCCTCACAAGAAAATAACTGACTCCCCAAATGCAAGTGTCAGGACAAATGATCAAACTTCTCCAAGCTTCAGTCTGCAGAGAAGTACAAGACAGGGTTGCTCACTTTCTCCCTCACTTTTTGCTATTTTCATCAAACCTTTAGCAGCTGCTATCAGACAAGATAGAAATATTAAAGACATCCAACCCCAAAATATTGAGCATAAAATAAGTCTTTATGCTGATGATGTATTACTTTTCCTTCAGAACTCACAGACGTCTCTCACTCACGATCACACTCATAAATAAATTCTCAGCACTTTCTGACTACTCTATCAATTGGTCTAAGACCACAGTTCTGCCCATTAACTGTAGGGTCCAGAATATACCTGCGATCACTTTACAGTCAGGAAATATTAGATATTTAGGCATAAACATTTCCTCCAGGCTCTCAGAGCTAACAAAGCTAATTTATGTGCAATTATTAAAGACAGTAGAGGACAATCTCTCTCGTTGGAAGTCCTTACCTATATCACTTATGGGGAGAGTTACAACCATTAAAATGATGATACTACCAAAAGTTAACTATTTGTTCTCAATGATCCCAATAAAACCAACCTGCTACTTGGTTTAAGTCACTAGATTCATGCATTTCCAAATTTCCGTGGAAAAACAAACCACCACGTATTAGTTTAAAAACCCTACAGAAGACCAAGGACAGTGGTGGATTAGATTTACCTAATTTTCAGCACTATTCCTTAGCCAATAGGTTACGGTATATATCAAAATGGTTTAAACCTAGCCCAATAGATGAACATGGATAAATATAGAACAAGCATTGTGTGATAATCTGGAAATCTCTGACCTGCCACTTATTAGTCAAAACGTAAAAAATCACAAATGTTTCAAAAGCATTAACATCAGCACCTCTCTGACAGCCTGGTGGGAATTTCTTAAAATAACAAAGTCTTCACTTGTCCCGTGTAAGCTTACACCCATCTGGAACAATCCTGACATCCTGCAAAACAAAAAAATGCTAAACTTTACTCTGTGGAAGATCAAAGGAATCAAACATCTGGAACATATAATCCAAAATGGACATTTTATTTCATTTGATGAGCTCATATCACAACATGAGATAGGCAGCAATAAATTCCTAGAATATCAACAACTTAAGTCTATAATAACAAAGAAATATATCCTCCACCAACCAGACTTACAACTCCCGATTAGGGTAGCAGAATTTCTAAGCATCTGCACCCCAAAACTACTATCAAAAATATATAAATTATTGTCTAAGATAGATGACACAATGTCTCTACCGTCCTCAAAATGGGAGGCAGATTTATCCATCAGTTCTAGTCATAGCTTCTGGCCACAAATATGTTTGAACACCTTCAGAATGACTCAAAATCCTAATTTACAGCTCATACAATACAAAATTCTTCATAGAACACACTATACAGGACAAAGGATGTTCAGGATGGGTCTAACACACTCAAACATCTGCTCACATTGCACAGATAACACACCTGATGATTATGCACACGCTTTGTGGTTTTGTGCGCCTGTCCAGAAGTTCTGGCTTGAAGTCTGTGCGGACCTATCAACATGGCTAAAGTGTAGCATTCCTGCATGCCCCACACTGTGCATACTGGGTGACTTAGACAACATCAACGTGGAATTTAGCTTAGCACACATGATCCTCACAGTGTTATGTATAGCAAAGAAAACTATTCTCATGAACTGGAAAGCGAAGAACAATCTGTGTATTAACCAGTTTAGAAATTTTCTTTTAGATTATATTAGCATGGAAACAATGTCTACCTCCTCAAAACATCAATTGGCTGAATTTAATTCTCTCTGGTCCCCTCTGATTAGCTTGATCACATAGTGTTGGTGGTGGGTTGCTGTCCCGTCGCTCTGGGCGGTTGGGTGTGTGCTGGGGGGGGCTGTGTGGCTTCGGGCGTCTGGTGGTCTCTCGGGTCGTGGGGACCGGGTTGGTCATTGCTGGGGGGGACTGTGTGTCGGGCTTGGAGGGCAGTTTTGGGGGCTTGCGGGTGGGGCTGTCTTGCGGTGTGGGGCGGGGTCCCTTAGGGGCCTTGGGGTGGTGGCTGCTGGCTCTGTACCGGGTGACCGGGCCGCTCTGGCGTGGGTGGTGGAGCTGGGCCTGGACCTGGTGGCTTGCCGCTGCCTTGCGCCCGGGGCGGGGCCCTGCCTGTGCCTGGGGGGTCTGGGTTGCCCTGGACATGCCACAATATGCGTGGGTTGGTGCAGATCCTGGTGCCGGCCTTGTTGCTCTGGGAACTCCAAGGTGTCCGCAGGTGGTTATTTTTTTTAGGGTGTTGGGGCGTGCAGTGAGGGGGAGGGGGTCTGTGTGGGGGTGTGCTTTTCCCCTGTTGGGGGGGGCCTGGGTGATGGTGGGTCTCGCTGCTGCGACTGGTGTGACCGGGTGATTTGTTTGTTTGTTTGTTTGATTTTTGTTGTTGTTTGTTTGTTTTTGTAGAGGTCCTCCGGGATGGGGTTGGGTTGAGTGGGGTGGGGCGGGATGGGTTCCTTCTGGGGGTACAGTAGCTCCCGGAATATGGTGACTGCAGGCCCCGAGCCTGGTGGACATCAGGCCCTCCTGCCCTGTGTTGGGTCCCAGGTAGCGGGGATGCCTATTGCAGCCAGTCTCTGGCTGCCCTCTCCGGGGTGGGAGGGACCAGGAGGATGAATTAATTATTCTGCTAGTTTATATATTGTAAACATAAACAATAAACATTTATAAAACTTCCCTTGGCAAAGCAAATCTGTTTGGCATAAAGGTATTCAGACTACAATTCTGCTGCCATAATGCACAATTCCGGATTTTGATATAAAATGAATTCCTTCACTCAAACCAAGTTAAAACTGCTTTGTCCTTCATATTTTTGCATGTCTAAATAGGTTTCAGGCATAAAATTCTTCATATTACCCTGTATGTGAAAGAAGCATACTTGTGATGGAGCAATACACTCCTTTTGGGTAACCTAAACTGATGGTTGGGGAGGAAAGTTAAAAGAACAATCAACTATCAACCAAAGACAGATGACGTGATGAGCGGGCAATATAACTGTGTGTTTTTGCTTCAGTGGTCAGAGCAACTCTGTATTCTGTACTGTGTTGTTCTCTCTTTCAAGATATTATTATTAAAGCCTCTTATCTCCTCAGAAGAAAATAACTGACTCTGTGCGTTACTAAATTTCCACCACAATTTTGGCGTCACGAACAGGATCCCTCGACTGGTGTCTCTGGACCGGATCGCAGTGCATGGCCAGCCTGGACTGAAGTAGCTGTTC